>NW_025780721.1:0-77741 GCF_021130785.1 Homalodisca vitripennis
AGGATACGATTCCTCTGTGTCAATTCCCTTGTTAATCTTGATGTAGTTAAAAGCCTGCGACGGATATCCGCCTTCACAACCGAAGTTCTTATCGGAGCAGTCAACTAGGTTCTGTTCACTCAGCGACACCAATTTCTTGGTCTTCAGAAAGTGCTGGCCCTCTAGACTGCCAGTCTGTAACAGCATAAAAGTTATAGCTATATAAGCCACTTATATTACCTGCAAACAATTGCTATCCAATTACCTATATAATAATACCTCCCCCATAGACTAGCATTTGTTTCGCAAAGTTGTAATGTATTAAATAAGAACTAGTACAACAACACATTAACATATAATAAATACGGTATTGCTATATGATTAAGTAAACACCCACAAAAGCAATGCATTGATATATGCTATATATGGGGTTTATGGTGTATAGGGGTGTACTAATAAATAAATATTAGCGTTTCAAATCTCATTAAAAATAACTAAGAAAAATCTTTACATTGGTTTTAGAGTTGACCATGATAACAATGGTAATGACGTTGTATGCAAATAGGGTTAACACTATACAAAGTATGACAGAATTAAATGTTTTATTACATTACCAAGATAAAATTGCTTCATTTTGAGGAATTCTATTTAGAATATAATAACTTTCGAAATCTTTAAGAACGATATTGAGTTGGGCATGTTTTCATAAAATTATTAAATGACACAACTCCAACAAAAAATCTTATCAGTGATTCGTGTCTGAAATTGGAGAAAAGTGATCAGTACGTAAATTCAACTGTCCATAAATCAAGACTAAACTGAAGAAAACGTTTATTTCTTCTCCTTCTTGGATTGGCTGAAGTTGCTAATGCAATTCACAGCAATGTTTATTGACTGAAAATTAATGACTACTAGCAAGATTATAATTTGCAGTAATGCTGCTATGAAATAATATTTACTGTGTAATAACAACTAGAACGCATTACACCTAAAACTGTGATTATTTGCTCTCCCGATAAAAAAACTCAGATTCTTTAATATTTGTATAAAATTGATTTTTGATGAGGGTATATCCTGATCGTTGTACGAGTCGGTTTATATTCTAAACTGCTACATTGATAAATTCCCTTTACTGGTATTTTAAACACCTCTTACGTCTTATTTTGATAATTCTTATTACTTACTTATATATCTTTAATTTCATTTAATCTGAATCTGTAAATGTTGGATCATCTGAGTTTTTAAAAAAGCTACAAGTTTAACAGCTGAGGTCTAAACAAAAAAGTAATGAACTAACCAAATAAATAAAACTGCTATTTGTTTCTTTACGCTTCTAACGCAAAAGCAACACTAAACTGTTTGAGGATATTAGAAGTGTTCAAGTAACCTGGGCTCAACGTCTTACATACCTGAACGTATATAAGTTTTCTTCATCAGGACAAAAAGGCAAATGCAACAAATTAGGTTTCCGAGTTTCACTACATTATATGATTAGTGCAACAGATTCAGCTGTGGTTCTGGAAATATAAATATTTCGAACCTAAAATGTTTCTATTCGCGAAAAACCCCATCAACAGTGAGTTCGAATTGCTTGACCTATGATTATCTAACCATGAAATATATGGTACCTAATATGCATTGGAAAAATATAATTGAACTCCTTCATATTGCATAATAATCCCTTTACTAAGAAGGATACAATAGCCATACGTAATGGCTAGTTATAATAGAATATTTAATTTGTCATCTACTCGTATTATATTTCTCCTCATATAATATATATTATAACATGTTTGAAATGTAAAACACATGTTCAAACTGAGGTTGTAAAGATTTAACCAGTGTTCAGATGATTTAAATTCATTACCAAAGATCCAATCCGTAAGGAAATTTTGATTTTGTTACAATTTAACATGCTTGTTCAAAATTTCTTCATTTTGATGCATTTTAATTATTATTAAATGTTCGTATTGGTTTCTACTTTAAATAAATAACTAAAGGTTTTGTTTCATCATTATGCAATCATACCATTTAACGGACTTTGTTATTCATAGATTATTTGTTATGAAGCCAATATAGTCTTTCGGGCATTCTTACACTGGATTTTATACACTACGTTTTTAGTATCTCATGTCAAATCGCCAATAATTTTGTAAACTTTTTAGTTAAATTGCTTTTTAATTCTGATGACTCTTCTATTTGATTATACGTATTATATAAATTATATGATATTATATTTTCTCTACAACTACCCTAGCAAAAGTTATGGGTAAACAACCCATTACGTTTAAGGGTGTAAATTAAGCTCTGACACGCCTGGATATATTACTTATACCTTATTCATCATACCTAAATTACTCTTTTAGATTTTTCTGGGGGTTATAAAATGTTACCCCCTTTTCAAAGGGGGGTCGAAAGGAATAACTTTAAATTTTCAAATTACAACCCCTATTTTTTGGCATTTAATTTTAAAGGTATATTCAATTGAAACACAATGTCATGGACGAAACATCTCCACGATGATACTAACAAAATGTATGGTCAAATATTCCCTTAAATTGTAATGCCACCTAAAAAATAGATTCATCTTACCAAAACTATGCACACCAGAAACGTTAGCTACTACGTAAAGGGATAGGTTGGGCCTCTCAAAGAACCTCTAAAAAATGTCACGCATGTATTGTGTTGGTATTCGAAAGATATTGGCATTATTATTTTTTTTCTCGTGTTATTTGCACATAACTTTTGCTAGAAACGGCGTAGAAGTGTTTTCTTAGTGTCATTGTGTTTCTATTGCATACCGCCGTTAATATATTTATGTGAAAATATAAGGGATGCAATTTTAAAATGTTATAGTTAAGCCCCCCTCTACCTCTCTTTTAAAAGGGGATACACCTTTTTACCTACAAGAAATCCAAAAAAGTTTAATAAGTATAGTGAAGATTATACATTGATATCTCAATGCGTTTGGAATATATCCAGGCGTATCAGGACTTAATTTACACCCTTAGATGTAAGGAGTTGTTTGCCCATAACTTCTGCTAGGAACGTCGTAGGAAGATGTTTTGTTAATGTCATTGTGTTTCTTTTGAATTTATCTTTCAAATGACATGTCACACGATATGGTTTGTGACTTGAAAACTTAAAGTGACCCCTTTACCCCCCTTTTACAAATGGAGTAATTTTACCTTTCAAACAGTCCAAAAAAGTATTTTAATAGGTATGTGAAGATTTTATATCGATATTTCAATCCGTTGAAATATATCCAGGCGTATAAGGACTTAATTTACACCATGTATATCATTTGACCAATACAGCTACTAACCGCACTAAACGCCCAGCACGAGCCACATTGACCTTGGTTTTTGACTCCAGTGACTGCCCCCTTCGTCCTCCAGTCCACACTGTCAGGTAACTCTGCTCCGTCTGGCTCATAGTATGTCTTCCCACTTCTAATTACTTCATCACTTTGTCGGAGACCTTTTCTTGAAATCATGTCGTCAAGTGTCTGTAAGTACGGCATTTTTAATAAGTTGTCATAGCACCACTTCCAATGCATAAAATATACAGGGTGTCAATTAAGTCTGGAACCTCTTTTTTAATTTTTAAACCACAATATAAAAAAATACCAAAGTTCACACGCGCTTACTGGTGATAGTAACGCATATATCTGCCCAATTACCGACCGGATAATCCCTTTGGGGGACGGTCCACAAGGAGTCAGACAAAATTCTTAAATAGCAGCATAGGTCAAGTTTGGTATCAAATTAAAGGTCTTACTTAGCAGAGTACAATGTCACACAAACCGGATTTCAAAAGGTGGATTCATTCAGTAGTTATAGCTATTTGAATTTTAAAACAATTGAAACAATGTAAATTATTAAGTATTACAAGTAAACACCAATTTTTAAGTACCTGTGATCAAAGTAAGTGTTCAAAATGTTCCCCTCCCATCGTCTGGCAATGTCCTAGGCGGTTGTAAAAGCCATCCACTGCATTTTGAAGGTAGTCACATGGAATATCTTGAGCTTCTTGGACTATGAGATTTCTTAGGTGCGCCAAATCTCGAGGCTTAGTACGATAAACTTTATCTTTGAGGTATCCCCAAAGAAAAAAATCCAGCGGAGATAAATCAGGGGAACGAGCAGGCCACTCTACCGCACCATGTCTTCCAATCCATCTGCGAAGGAATATTGTATCCAAGTATTCTCTAACAAGGAGAGCAAAGTGTGGTGGCGCGCCATCTTGTTGGAAATAAATTCTTTGAAATTGTCGACCAACAGCAGCTTGTAGTGCAGGAATTATCTCATTTTGGAGCATTGCTAGATACGAGTCACCATTTAAATTACCATTGATAAATAATGGGCCCATAATTTGATTTCCTATAATACCTGCCCAAACGTTAAGTTTCTGTGGATGCTGTGTATGACTCAATCTGCCACTTTCACATTCTAACAGTAGTTGTGTTATTGGTAATAATTATTGATTCCTGGCTTCGATTATTACATTGTCAGATGATGGAAGGGGAACATTTTGAACACTTACTTTGATCACAGGTACTTAAAAATTGGTGTTTACTTGTAATACTTAATAATTTACATTGTTCAATTGTTTTAAAATTCAAATAGCTATAACTACTGAATGAATCCACCTTTTGAAGTCCGGTTTGCTGCATTGTACTCTGCTAAGTAAGACCTTTAATTTGATACCAAACTTGACCTATGCTGCTATTTAAGAATTTTGTCTGACTCCTTGTGGACCGTCCCCCAAAGGGATTATCCGGTCGGTAATTGGGCAGATGTGTGCGTTACTATCACCAGTAAGCACATGTGAACTTTGGTATTTCTTTCTATTGTGGTTCAAAAATTAAAAAAGAGGTTCCAGACTTAATTGACACCCTGTATTTAACTTGTAGTACTACAAAACTTATACAACGGCGCATTAAAGGGTCCGACAATAGAGGGTCGTCTCACTAAAATCAAGTTATTTTATTTTTTAGCCTAAGTGTAGGCCCATAACTAAGTTTACTTATTTGTTTATGTATCTGTCTTCGTATTTTAGTTTGTCATTTGTATTCGTTCTACACTTTGTAATATCCTAATCTTGTATAAAATAAAATGAATTATAACATTACCTTTTCCGTAATAGTTACCTTCTAATGTTGCCACTTATGAAATTATTACACAGAGAATAATTATTTACTTGACTGAAACAATAACATCTTAAAATGTTTTGTTTTTACGAACACTCATTTAATATGGTATGGTATTCATTTAACAGTATATTTTTGCCTTATTTTTTGTATCGGTCTATTTAATTAAAGAATTGATTTTTTTTTATTTGCATTTATTTATTACTAGGTTTATTTTACATTATTCCCTTCATAATTAAATTCTGTACATATTTGTTTTAAAGATTTGGTTGTTTATCATCCATTTAATGAAGTTAATGTACTTCAAATCCAAGCAAAGCATTTTTAGAGCGAATTTTATATATTTTGTCCGATATCTCAGATATGGTGGTCTTATAGGCCTGAGCCGTATTTTATTCAAGTTTTTAGTTCATTTTAAATAAAGTCCGATATTTTTTACACCTTACTTTACGCCATAAAAACACCAGTTTTGATTTATTTCCGTCCTTTCCCAGGAAACAGGGAAAATCTTTCGCTGGCTGTAGTTCGCTAACAAACAGCTTAGACAAGTGCATCATTCCATGAATATTTAAACAATTTTTAAGTCTGTAATTTTATTACAATACATATTTTTGATTTGTTCTAAGGTAGAACGTTTCCTTTAAATAAATTTTTGGAAACACTAATGCATGCTAAGAGTACTAATAAAATGAATTATATGCTTACCATATCGGCAAGACTGTTGATTTCTACCTCATACGAAACCTCTCCTCTATTGTACATGACGTTGTGTTCTCGGATGTGTCGCAGATTATGTATGAAAATACTCCTCCGCATGTTCTGCTCTTCTGTTGAGTCATAAATCTTGTTGTGCTGAACCTGAGGTAAAACATATTATGGGTATACATGATAGCAACGAAAAAACAGCAGAGTAAATAAATTTGTTAACACACTGGGTTCAATTATTTGTGGTGTAAATGTGTAGAATTGTAATTTATAGAGTAAAACTAAAAAAAAGTAGAGAGGGGAATTAATTTTAAACTTTAGTGACAAGATTAGATTTCAGCTCAGTCTTGCGTTGCATTACCCTCCTTTCCTTACTGGAACTTATTATTTGGACATTTATATGAAACCTAGCTTAATGAGAAAATTTCATTTATTAAATTGCAAGATACATCAAGAAATATTTCAAAATTACACTAATTTTCCATGCAACTTGATTTCCACATAGACGAGAATGCTTTTTATAATGGTGCATGGCCAACAATACCGCCGAGCGTATTTGTTGCGTTAAAAACTTATCTGTGTAATTTTATATCTTCCCGCTGTACATTTCAAAAATTAATTGAGTTACATATTAGAAATTTTGCATGCAACTCCCGTTTAACCAGTTACGGGACAAGTGGTGTAGAGTATTCCTATCTTGTATTATTATTAAAAATGTAAAAGTTTGATTAACGAATGATTTATATTTATATCAATAATAAATCGATATGTGTTATTTCTAGGTTAAAATGTACTTACAGAGACAGGAAAGCAGATTCATACACCTTATTACATCACTTATATCCCAAAGACAGGAAAGAACAGGAAGTATGAGAGGGTGTCGTATTAGGGAATTATCATAATTCAGAATTAAATATTTTGACTTGTGACAATTTAAACTGAACACCACAAATAATAAAATAAAATATTTATATATTTAAGTTTAAATAACAGGACTTCATAACATTATACCGAATTTCTACGGAAATTTAGTGTTCTGAAATCAAAATTCAGGTCTTTTTGGTTTATAGCAACTACTTATATCTTATAATATATTCAATCAATTCCATAGAATTTCAAAGAAATGCTATCTATCTGAGTGGTACACTTAGAGACTGTATTGCCTTTAGACTTCAGGTTTTCGTCACAAAGGCCTTTACCCAGTTGTTTAAAAGTAAACCTAGAGACTGGGATATGTTCCAATGGCCCATTAGTTTTCTTCAAAATTCGTATGCCAGTTTTGTGCCAGTTAAAAATGGCCTAGACACTCACACCTGTAACACTGCAAGGATAGCGCGCGAAATAGAGAGTAACAGCTACTTACATCTGTTCATAATTATAAATGAACTAATCTATTTTAATAACATATATGACATACTTTTTCAGAGACATATATATGTCTATATATATGTGTATTATGTTTCTGGTATTTATTTAAAACAGTATTTACAATTTTGAATGGCTGTGAAAGTTTTGTTGGAACCTCAATTCCTAATTAACTTCTTTATATATATATATCATAAATTAATGTAATACCTTATACAAATAATTTATATTTAATCCACTTCAACAATGGCTTTCGGTTAAAATATACTAAATTACCTAGTGTATAAATATAATAGCAAAGCAAATTTTGGGTTCCTTAAGTACTAAAATGCACATATTATTGTTTGCAATTTGATTAATTATCAATGTTTGAGCAGTATTCTTAACGGGTTAAAATCTTTTATTTCGTTATTGGCGTCAATACTCTCCATCCTCAAGGCCTCCGAGTAATGCCATAGAAGAGGGGATATGCACTGGTGAAAAATATATTAATTTAGTTTATGATTAAGAATATATATATTTACATATTCTATGATGTAATTTAAAACAATAAAATGTGTAAAAGCTTTCAACTCAACGTTTGATCTCAAACCTACTACACATTACACAGTGTGACTGTCATTTTGCATACGTATAAGCTGATAATTACTATCTGATGTTCAGCTTGTTGTACAGATGTTTGTGTTACTTGCCGCTGTTTCTAGGTTATGAAAGTGTTGATGTTTAGTTTACCATATATTAAACTTAAACCATCAAGGAATGTACACATTTATCAAACCCCATTTTACTACAATAAATATTCAAGAGTTAGTGGATGGAGCCCTAATTTAAAAAAAAAACTTAATAAAGCACCCTTTCACACACATCACTCTTAAATTACACATCAAAAACTTGTATCTGTCGAAGAGAACAAAACCAGGAAGTATTCCCTGCAACAAATCCTCGGTATATCAATATATATGGATTTACAAGGCTACGGCAATAATTTAACTATAAAAAAATATTTCAGATGAAAACAATTATATTTTAGAATTTCTCGTTACTATATTATAGTTTTTATTAACCACAAGTAAAGCGAGAAATTAGCAAAATTAAAATGACTCAAAATAATAACCACAATCAATACATGTGTTGTATACGTTTATACTTACACAATATTGTTTTTCATTTTTAGCAGTTATTTACCTGAAATAACTCCCACTGAAAGGATTCATCCTCAGATAATTCCAGAGACAATGTAAGTGGCACCATCGCTAATATACATGACAGTAGAAACTTCATAGTCATCATTCTGGAACACCAAACAAGTTTACTTACTTATCCTCTGTTATAGAAAATGCAAAAATATATTGTATATATTACTATATTTATATAAATATTTTTTGGGATGTAATATTAGTTGAGTAATATGATTCAACTAATATGACTCATATGTAATATGACTCAAAGTAATAAAACTTTGAGTCATAAAACGTAATGCAATTCCATAAAAATTGAGAAATAATTTGTGTGTACAATCTTCTAAATCTTCCTGTACAAAATAATTGTATAGTAAATCCCTGCTTAAGACGTTATATAATCTGAGAATATGAGATAGAAGAGAAACTTTACTACGGTTTCGCGTGAGTAAGTACGTGGAGTTTTGTAATCTGTACCAGGGTCTTGGTACAAGTTGTTTAACACATTACATTTAAATGACGGCCATTCACGATTGCGTCCATCACGAGTCCACTTTGGTACTATCTCAGAGTGCTGTTGATTTATACACGAAATATACTCTTGTACCCAATAAAACAATTTCTACCCAGCTACGAATTTATCAACGTCTTAGATAATCCATTCCCGTTAATGACCTTAGTACATTCTTTTACTTTATTCGAATGATCTTTTCCCATTAAATAACATGTCATCGCTTGTAAAATGTATTTAGCAGTTGGACCCTATCTGAATAGTAGTTGCAGGAATATGAAGGGAGTAAATAAAGTTTTTTAAGAGAATCAGGTGGTGCAGCTTTTCCAATACACAATCATCAGTTCGTATTTTTGTTCCTAAGGTCATAAATTTCTGTGTGTATGGTTAAGACACATAATGATTTTTAGCATACAAATGTAATTCATACAAAATATAATTTGTATACTATATCAATACCATGAAAATGTTTTTATTTTTTATCTCAAAAATCAATACAAATAACTGTTATGAATACACAACATAATTTGTATAGTATATCTATATTATGAATATGTTTTAATATTTTATGACAAAAATCAATACGATTAACTGTTATTAATAGACAATATAATGTACATAATTTATCATTATAATGAATGTATTTAAATTTTTTTATCTCGAAAATCAATACGACTAACTTTTAATATAATTTGTTCAGAAACATGAACGTAAAAAACAGAATTGGAAATTACTAACGTATTATTTCAGGTATCAATTGAATTCTGCACCTAATAAGAATATCTTCCTGGTATTAAATCTAACACTTACATAAATCTACAAACCTTTTTCTCTATCCTATTATTTTGAATAAGTCGTTGTTAATGCACACAACAAAAATAGAATACGTAATAGTAAGAAATGCTGTGGTTTCAGCGTTTAAATGTTATGTATTAATGAACCATAGCGTGCCTAAGTACATTTAAAGTATTTTCCTGGTAACTTATCTTAATTACTTCTATATACATGTGCAAAAAAGAAAACATAAACTTGATGAATAGTTAGATAAGTTATCTAACCACAATATGTCGGTTCTGAAACATGAACATTAAAATCAAACTGTTAAATTCGATTTCTTCATATTTTTTAAGGAAATTACTTAATGGTTAAACTTAACGTTAAGGAGCAAAAAGTTAAAAGTATCAATAACTATTAATGTAATACTTTATCAATATCTTCTCGTAATTAGCCGATATACTATATTTTATACAAAGAAATTACTGTATATTAACGTTATTCTTACTGTAGCTATCGCTCTTCTGGCCAACCATAAATTAGCCAACAATTTATTGGCTCTTTTACAACGATATTCGAATATATAATAAAGGTTGGTAAGACCAAAGTTGTGTTATAGTTACGTGGTTCCGATTTGATTCAGTTGTTTTATGTTTAAACCAAGAATTTTTCTAACATATATGCAAAATAATATATGTAATTTTATTTATTTTCAAAGTTTCCAAAATTAAAATTATTCGTTTCCTTGTTCACTATGAAAAGGGCATTACAAAATACACCAAAGATTATAACATAATTAAAATGTCCACTTACATTGACATCTTATAAATAAAAAAGGATCGCTAAATGTGTTACTAGGATTGGAATCCATCCTCTCCGTCAGGTGGGGGTATTAATAAATAACTAAATTTGAGACCACTAAATTTGAGAATTAAAGAAAATAACAAAAAATGGCAAGTGAAAAAGTCTAACATTGCTTAAAATTGCTGGTCTGAAAATCAACACATGAAATGGGATTAAACCTACATAATTCACCATGAGGAGTTTTTTACTCAAATTTATTTAGGCTGTATACATAAAATTATCAGACCAACCGCTAATCAACCTTCGGTTGAGGTTCAGCCACTTTGGGTACCAATATTTTAAAAACTAACCAGGAAACCTAAAAAGATTTTACTAATTAATCAAAACCTTAACCAACAAAATTCATACACAGTGCTCTGCAGTAGGTCAAATGTGTAGTTTTTGCAAGTCTTTAAATCACTGAGTCGGTAAAGACAAGAAAGACAGTGAATCGAGTAATGAGTCCGGACAAGAAATGACTGACTATATGCAAAATGTAGGGATAGGCTTTGAAGCCTATGTCAAAGTCAAAATTAATGGAACAGAACTTGTAATAGCTTACTATTCAGGCGCTTCAAAGTCTGTGATCAGTGAGAGAACATGGAAACGTATAGGGGGCACCACAATTGAAAAAATCACCAAGTTTGGTGGCTCACAAAGAAAGATGTCTGTCTTGCTCTCCCACCCTATGAGACCAGAAATTAATCTTACAGCCTCCATCTGCTTCTTACAATTCCGGTTAAATGAAGATTTCGATGAAGTAGCTCAGATTTACATCGTCGATATAATGGCCGAGTCGTACAGATTTTTTACCTATCTAAGCAATCAGATATCAGTAGGTATAGAATGATAAAACTTGTCTTTCCTCAAACTAATAATAAATGATAACGGTCGAATTGATGATAATATACTTAAATATGTCCTAATTACCTTCACCCAGGCTTTTACTTCTCAACTATAACATCAATTGATATTTCATCAATTGATAGAAGGTAATAGATAGTTTACTTATCGAAGAAGTCATCGAATTAAGTTGATATTATTTCTCTCAGTAATTAGTTTAAAGTGATATTTCCAAAACATTATTCAACTTACTTTTTTAAATTTCAAAATAATGTATTATTGGTTGATCATTATTGAAGCCTATCACTCGAGAGTCTGGAAAAATGCCATATCTGCCTGCCTGTCTGTATGTATGTCTGTCCGTACAATGACTCAAAATCGATCAAGCCAATACACTTGAAATGAAGCTCTGTTTGCATTAAATTTCATTTTGATGTAAGGAACACGGAGTTCGATTATGGTGCATTTCACTCCATGGGAATTACATGAGCGTTAACGAATAGTTTTACATTGGTCTTATGGGAAACATGATGACATGGGAAAATTGCATATAAATAAATTTGTAAAAAAACTGAATATGGGGTTTCAACATTTGGTACTTTTTCATAGGTGTAAAATAAACCATAGAGTGGAACATCAATGTTATAATTTGATGACAAAAATAGATTTCAGGGCACACTTGCATTGTAATAACCTCCCTGCCTCATTTAGACTTTTATTATTTAAACATCGCAATGATACCAAATTTAATGAACAAAAATATGAATTAATAATTTGATAAGATATTACACGAAAGCTTTCATCTGCGAACCTTTTATTTTCTATGCAACTTTAGTTCAACACAGACAAAAACGAGGTCAATGATAGTGCATGTCTAAACATGGAGTTTGGTCAAGCATTATTACAGGCCATCGACCTATGCTCTAATTTAAGATTTCCTCATGACTCCTTGTGGGCCATCCCTCTGACATGACAAAATATATTAGTTACTTCAAAACGTATATTTATAGGCGCAGTAATGATGTACCAAGTTTTATGGTTTTACCTGTAATAGTTCAGGAATTATCAAGCCCGTACATCATACAGGTATATCACGTGTAGTCCATCTGAGGTGCAAACCCAAATATGAAAGAAAACCACTTTTTACTGAGCATTAATGTTTAAAATTGCAGTCATGAAATGAAACCAGTGCTGAGCAAACCCAGTAGTATGTCCCGGTTCTTCCCCACTGGGTAGGACCTTCTCAAGAGTCGTTATCTGGAACAGAGACATTTAATTCCTGTGTCATCGAAACTGTTCATTATTGATGTGATATCTGTGGTATATTATATAGTGCAGGACTATATCGATTCTTACAGTGTATGTAATAGGTTGGCAATAGATATCGTATGAATAAATCCTATTGGACAAGGGATGACGCTCCCCCCTCCTTGACCTACCCCCACCTCTAAATACCTCAGTCATCAACCGTCACCTCGATGCTCCGGTCCAGCGTTACGCCCGCGGCCGTTATTGTATGCCAAAAAGTAGTTTCACTCACCCAGTTCCCGTTGAGTAGTACAAGATAGTACAATTGATACCTTAGTATTTAAACAATAAACGCTCTTCCTGTGTCTGGAAACACCTTCGACGCGACATACGTACCGACTTTTGGGAAGCCAAAAATGAACATCGCTGCCGTAAAAATTTCGGGTATTCTACATGGATGCAAAACTTAATGTAAAAAATTTTATCACATTTTTCACTATAGAAAGCGGACCAATTAGCTCTCAGTGAGGGATTTACACAGAGACATTAACGGATAAAGTTTGGAACGGTGACCCTCTTACCTGAAAAGCGAGCTGTCGAAACATGACAAGAACTGCAAGATGAAAATAGGTTGCAGATATGTAATTTTATTTCAATTAAAATCAAAACCTCATAGGTCGTGGAAACAATTCGCATTTCGAGCTTTTTTCCCGAGTAATATTCCTCTTTAAAAAATCTCGCCTACAACAGTAATGTGAGAGAGAGGGTATATAAATAGTCAAGTAAACATTTTTTTACATTTATATAAGAATTACTCAAAGTGTACTTTAGATTAATGTATGGTCTCAAATGAAACTTAATGATAGTCTAATATTTAGTTTTAAGCAATCACCATCACTTACGTCAATGATACCAGTAACAAATTTCACTTTTATGTTAGCTTTCCTAGCTCCATTCCAATCTGAAGTAAACTTGAATCCACACTATAATACCAATAGAGAGTGAAATAAAAAGATTGTGATATTTAAATTAAATACTTAAAATTTCTAAGAGATGTTTTATCAATTAATAATCAAGAATAAATTTATCAATTATTAATGTATTCATTGCACGTTGAGAAAAATCTTCAAAATGCTGAAGAAAACTATGCGCAGTGTCAATTGTAGCTCTAAGACTATTAAAAACTATTTATCCCCTAAACTCTCTTCTCTCAAAGCAACCGTCTGCGCTCGAAAAAATATTTATCTGTATTCAATCTACACCCATGTCCATCTGATCAGGCTGTTATCTAGAGCAAATCTTCATAAAAACATAATTGTATATTAGTAACGATTAAGTATTAATTCTACTGTTTATTATTTTTATAGTAACTATTTGTGAAACATTTCAATAGTAGTGCTTTCAGTGAAGGAAGGCCGTTTGTGCCTTGTTTTACGGTTACGTTAGGTATCGTTTTTTATTCATTTATTCTCCAGAAGATATCAAAATATAGTTTGCCGCTTGGTGTGAAGATAAAGGAAGGACGGGGAAGATGATTGATTATCTGCTTGTTGGGTACGAGGTCGGATACACAGATTGGCTCCAGTCAGTCAATCTCTCGTTACTCCATCGTTAATCAATACACACTTTGCGTGGAATGGTTAAACCTTTTTCCTCAGTAGGATGGATAAAAAACTGACAATGTCTTATAGATAGCTCTCCATTGTTGACCTAAATCTACAAAAAATTTATTTTGTTTTTTATAGCAGCGAGGTAACTATACTGTCACAATATACAAATTACAATGCAACTATAGATTCTTACCTGAAGTTTCCTAAAACCTTTCTGAAAACCCTTTTTTTAATCATTGCTGGAGTTAATCTAGAAATTATCTATATACTGCCTGTCAGGACTGGAACTGAAAATGGTAAAAAAATATAACCTTTTATATATTGACTACCATCTGAGATCTATTTACTTGTATAAATTGACGAATTGGCAATGGACGTAGTATTAAATATTGATTGAAAATATTTCTTTCACTTATAGCTTAATAATAAATCAAAATTAACAACGGGAACAGAAAAGTACAATATCTCTAGATAACATTTCTAAGGTTCTTATCACAAAAAGGAATTGAAGAATTGTACTACCCGTGACTATTTGGAGTGATAGACATTAGAACGTATACCCGACGGGTGTACCCCACAATCGCTAATGAATACGGAATTATTCTACAACTAACTACTCGTAAAAGTAGTTCAATTTAACAGTTCACAGGCCCTAACTTCCGATTATTCAAAAAAATATTGGCTTAGTGGTACTGAAACCTATCACTACCGGAGCTGGAAAAAATAAAAATAGTCTTGTGGAGATTTAGAAAAATCGCAATATATGTACCTAAATCAGCCCGCTGCTTCAAAACACAATTGATTGTTTGTTAGCGAAGCTACTATATGTATCACTCAAAGAAGCTGGAACAATTTAATTTGTGTTTATTTAACCGCAAAATATCTCGTTGAGACATATATAGGTGTGCATTAAACTATGTAGACATGTTTTAATTTGTATATAGACAACAACAAGATCAATGAGAATGGGTTGATTCATGGAGCTTTGCTAAGCTTTAGCGAACCTTCATATATTGGTCTTAGCTGGAACCATTAGCGCAATGACAAAATCGAAGAATAACTACGATTTTAAACAAACTGAGTACAATCATGTAGTATTTTAAAATTAAACATACTAACACATGTGTAGCCTAGCAGTTGCAATATATCTGGAGATAGATTTCATTTTCAAACTTCACATTTTTTATAAACAAGAATATGTTCTGACTGTGCATTCATCTATTGGATTTGGCTGAGCGGCAGTTAAGCTTATCTTTCAGTAGCCTGCTACCATTCCCCTTGATCAGCCGAGATGAGTTAAAAATAGTTTTTCTGAATTATTGTACTTTGTCTGACTGTCCACAGGACATCTAAAGAATGAAATGATATAGAGACAATTTTGCATGCAAACTCAGCGAAGCCTGTTACGCAACACGAGGCGTTCCGTACCCCTACCTTGTATTCAATATAAAGTTTTTACTTATTATATTATATTGTGTATGTAGATACCGTACTTTATTGACATCTTAGTAAGGTTGCTAGGGGCGAAGAGTCTAGAATTTTTCATACAAGCTCATCGAAGCCTATTACGTGATACTGGCATGACTCTACCGTGCACTTTATTGTGGTTTAAATGTTGGCTAAAATCAATGAAATACCATAAAATGAAATCATGCAGTTAGGTGCTTCTAAAGCTAAAAATATCTAATCCTGGTTTTGATTAAGGCTCTTCTTCTCTCAGTAAACTTAATAGTGTAAGTACGCCTTTGATGAACTAGAGAAGATGTACTCCAGGTCTGCTGTAAATATTTTGTATAAACGATTTTTCTGTGTCAAACAAATAAAATTATAACTCTATATCTCTATTCCTCTTTTTCATTTTAAAAATAGATCAATATAAATTGATGTATTAGCTTTTGATTGCGCTATAATCATGATCTCAATTGACATGAGTCCTGTAGCCAATTTATTTTACTGACTAGTCAGGAAAATCTACAACTCCTTTTTCATTATACATAACTCAACCTGCACCATCTATACTGTGATTTGATCTATGTTTAATATATATATCACGTAATAAATATTATGGTCACTAAATCCCAAACTAAGAACAACATTTTCTTTTCTTTACCTCTAAAGTTGTATAGCATGGCACAGCACGATTTAATAGTTATCTGTTTAGAAGTTCTATAGTTTTACTGAAAATATCATACGAATATGTATGTGTATGAAATCTTACTCGCAAAGCTCTATAATTCTAAGAAGGAACAACAATACGACACTCAGTTCATCGCAGCACAGACTGTTTGATAAACAATATTCATGGAGAAATAGCCTTAATCGTAATTATCTCTTTTTGTAATCGGGTATAGACTTGAACACATCTTTTAAATTTACCTATGTTATATTAGTGTAATTGTATCCTGCCGCAATTATGTTGCAGCTTGCAGTGACAAACATGAGCCATCTGTGCGCAGAGAACACTGACGGGTTCATGTGATACGCTTTGAAAGCGGTCGACAAACCAAACGCGCTTAGACAGGTTTATTCAGGAGATTGTGGCTTTGAATCGTGAACTCGGCATGACAGAGGATCGGGGCATTTATTTGTGTGCATCAGGTCAACGTAAAATCCATGGCATTCGTTTGAGGTAGACCTAGTGTACCAAGACAATACAATTATAAACAAGTTAATAGAGGTACAGCAATTTGTATAGTTTTATAGCATTAGCCACATGTACAGTTAAATAACATAAATAGGGTGTACGTTCTACAGATTTCAGGCCACCAGCCCTCAATAGCAATCAAATAGCTGTAGAGGCTTTATTTTGAACGGAATTCCAACGAAATTGAACTAAAAATAATTATTTTAAATAGTTTATAATATGTAAGTAAAAAGGATTTCTAAAATACAGTGGTCACGTGTTCGAATCTCAAAATTTTTTAATGTAAACACGCGCCATGTTGTACATCATTTTAAACATTTAAAATCATTCAATAACAAAGTTGGTTCAAGTAAAAGTGTTATTATCTCTTTGTATTTTAAAATGGTGATCTACATACAAAAGCATACAAAAGTTTTTCATGCGATATGAACGCACATCAAAATAAAATTTTTGCATTGTTGTATTATCAAATTCTTTCTGCCAAATAGTATTTGATTATATTTTTTCTTCATAATTCCCTAGCTACTTGAAAAGAAAGAATGTAAATTTCCACTTAGTACCTATAAATACAGTTTGCTGCAGTTTACACAGTCTTTAATTTAATATACTTCTTCGAAAAAACTTTTACTTAGTGATCACATTTCCCAGCAATTTAGAATAAAAAGGAAGTTTTATATGGAGTGAATATTTTCCACTTATACATTTATTAAACTGATAACAAGAATAATTAAGTATAAAATGCATTTAGCTGGAAAAAATAGTTACGTATTTTCTTAGCCCACGAAGTAAGCACAGAAAATTAGATTAGGACTATGAAAGTTACACCTTTGATGTATTAGTTAAACATGAGGTATAATTCATACGGACGTGGTGTTAAAGTACTTGGTATTATTCAAGTTATTTCTGAGGTCAGGAGCTATGGTTGTGCCACGTAAGTGTTTTACCGTTCAAATATTTTTTAACTAACCAATCACTCCACAGACGCTATGACCAGCGCACACTTTATAGCATTGCATGAGTTATCCCTTGTATAAGTAACATCATTAAAAGTAAAATTAAAGTTACAATGCTCCAGGACCGACGATGTAGCAATGTAGGTCAAGAATACACTGAAACCGGAATTATTTCATTGAACTGTTAGAGTTATTCCTGGCTATATGTATGACCTTTTGTAACAAAACTAAGAGTCTATATACTAAAAGCTATCTTTACGGTGAATTAAATCATTAACTTTCAAGCGAAAATAGTAATAACTAATTGCAGTTACTTTAGCATTTTTATGGTCTGAAACTAATGTAGTACACAGATAAATTATACTATTCATTAAAAGTTATGGTTTTTGATAAAATTAATATACGTCAATAAAAAATAAACGATCAATTCTTCTCAGAAAAGTTTTGATTTAAATATTATAACCATGCGTTTATATAACATTATTATATTTATTGCAATAATTAATAGTTTTTTGGAAATAATTGCTGAATTAAATGTTACATATTTTTTCAGTAATCCTTTAAACTGTTTTTTTTAATTCTAAAATTTTTGTATAACTTTTGAAAGGCTACATTAAGCAGTTAAATATAAAAAAATATTAAATTAATTATCAATGAACATTTCATTTATATTAAAAAATTTTATTCTTAAAATATTGACTAAAAATGTTTAATTAGTCAATGTTGTATTTTAGTATACTTCTAAATATTTGTATGGCTCTATCTCAAAACTATACAAAAATATAATACCATGTAAATAAAATTAGAAAGTTGTGGTAAGTTAACTCAGCATACTGTTACTCATTATCTTTTTTGTTATACGATACAAATTAACTGAAATATGAATAACCATGTCTTTCTGAGTGGTCGTTATAAAAAATTACTAAGAATATAAGTGTCTTAAAACTGCTTAAAAAATGCTGTATTTTTGTTTTATAATGTAAAGTATTTAAGTTTTTCACGATTGCGGACAGTCACTACCTTAAAAATTAGTTTTGATATCGCCTATTAAAATTATACAATCTATTTGCAAATATTGACTATGTACGAATTCTTAACAATTACTGCATTTATCGTATTCATTTATAGTACATAATATTGTATAAGCTCTTATACACAGCGTCTTTCCATAAGGGTTTTTTCTGTCTATTAAGAAAATGAACTATGTTAGATGAATGAAGCAAACTGCTTCTCCACAAAATAATATTTTAAAATATTTTAATCAATATTAAAGTACAAAGTGTGTAACCACATCCGTAGATTAGTGGTTCGATTTAAACTTTGTCAAATGTTATAAATCCAACAGTTTAAAGGTTTTTGTTGATGAAAAATGTTTTAAATGTTTTTTTCTAATATTTAGCCATATCAAGTGTATTTATTAATTTTAACCAAGCCTGTTTTGTTGATTATTACATTAAATTAAAAATTTATTTAACTAAAAGAAACCTCTAGGAATATTGCAGACAACTTTGCTAGTGTCTTATTCATAAGAATTAATAAGGTAAGAACACGATATACATAAAATGCAAAGCCCTCATCCACTAAATTATGACTAATTCTACGAATTAATGTTATCAAAGTTTAATTTGGAAGACGTAAACCCAATGACATGAAACAGAACAACTAAAGGACTTGAAATCACTATAGGGGTTGAAATAGAAGTATTAGATTTCCTAGTTGTTTGTCCTACCTCTAAATGTTTTAGACAGGGGAAATTTGACACACTCGTGTCTTATCCTCTCAAAAGACAAATAAAAGGTGTTTCATAAATACCGCCCATAAGGATTTAAACAGGGTTGAAACCCCCAAAAAAGTCACATTTTTGTCCTCCGTGCCATTGAAAGATGAAATTTGAAATGCACATACTTCAAATCAACTGACAAAGTACAGATTTTTCAAAAAGGTCGATCACTCATAGAGGTTAAAATAAATTTCCAACTCTTGAAAAACCAAAAACTTTATTTTAAACTTCCAGATGTTCTAGAAATATGAAATTTATCATACAAGTTATGCTAATAACAAACAAAAAAAGTATTTTCATGAGAATCAATCTCCCTTTTGGCAAAGTTTAAGGCGAGTGAAAATGAGATTTCAGTCTTAAAAAAATATTTTTATACTAACTTTCCAATGTCTTAGAAAATTTAACTAATTGGCCCACATGTGCCACATGATTTAACAGAAAAACAAAGCATTTTCATGAAGATCCATGATATTTTAAATGGGGTGGAAACCCTAAAATAACTGCATTTTACGTTCCAAATTACAGATATCCGACACCGATGAAATTTTGTGCACGTGTCTTATGCCCTCCACAAATAGAAGATCCGTCATAATTATCAACTACCCAAATTGAGAACTGAATTTTATTTATAGACTTACAAAAGATCTACTATCTCTAAAAGAACTGCATTTTACTTTTCAACTTACAGATCACCTATATCGATGAATTATGACACATACGCCTTAGACGAATAAAAGATTTGTCACGAATGAAAACTACTAAAAATAGGAGGCTGAACAGTGTTCTAACCCCTAGAAAAAATATATTTTGTTCCGGTACCGGAATTTAATATACCGAAAGTAGATTACTCTGGCCGGAAGTAGTCACTTTAGATTGAAGTAGACTTTTCAGACCGAGGTAAGTATATACTTTCTGTTTCAAGCCAAACGCCACTACGGCATAGGAACTACCCTTGACCGGAAGTTAATTACAATACCGGAAGTAGGCTCTTTTTCACTGAAGTAAAATTTCAGATCAATGTGTATTGTCTTATTAGAGCAAGAACTAAAACGTTACAACATTAACGGAAATACCTCACACCAACGGTACATTACAATAGACGGAAGTAGACACTATTTGACCAAAGTAGACTTTTAAGACCAACGTATGTGTATAATTTTGGACCAAGTCATGTCTGAATATATTTTCTTATTAGAGATAACAATCCAAACGTTATTATTAACGGAAATATCTTAAACAGGAAGAGTATTACTATCGCCGAGAGTAGAAAATCAAGTAGACCATTCAAACCAAATATGTAAATGTTATGATCTTGTGCTTGTTTCAGAGATCAATTTGAATTTGTCAGTCAGATATATGGGCTCTCCAGAGTTAAGACTAGAATACACAAAATTAATGATTTTTAATAATCTTAATTTAATAATCTTTATTTTATTAGTACTAATTAAACTCTTTCACCCCTCTCCCCTTTTATTTCAGGACCCAAAACACCCTCTTTAAAAGTTAAGCCCAATTATTCTTAAATGTATCAAGAGATTGTAATATCAGTAGTAACCACCACTTATTTTAAAGAGTGTTTATTATGACATTTATAAAGTGTACGCCTATGACCTACGTGTTACTCAGTAGGACAAGCGGCGGGTAACTGCTAGTCAACAGTATCAATACATTAAAGTTGCTATTTACAATTAAATTTTTTGTTTAATCATTTTTTAAATACGCGAAATATTTCCGGACAAGACTTGCGGAATTTTGCCGTATATATGACACACCAATTTGTGTAACGTTATTCACCACACTTAAACCGGAAGTTGGTGTTTACCTCAGATACTAAAAATATAGGAAGGAACCAGTATGATGTTTTGATCGAACCATTCTATATTATAATCGGTGTAACGTGTTAAACAACATGCAATTTCTTATTATATAGAAATTTAATCTAAGCAATATTGGCATTATATCATATTATTATTCTGAATTTGCATTTTCAGTTCTATTATTTATACTTTTAAATCTGAATTTTCAATATCAGGTATATACAATATGAGATTCCTATATCACTTTATGTCAAGGATTTACGTAAGGTTTCAGTCTAATCACCATGAGGAAATCTACAAAAAAGTGAATATCAATCCATTTCATTGTGTAACAAACCAAAATTAATGTTATTTTGATTGTCTCTACGCTATAAAGTCATTAATATAAACCTGTAAAAATATTTTATTTATTGAAAAATGTGTATTCAAATCTTAAACTGCCTACTGGTTACTGAACTGTATAATTTAGATTATTATTACTATTACTGAATAAGTAGTCTACAACTTATATTACCTCGTATACAGAGACAGAGTGATAAAATATTAGCAATAATCTTTACATTAAAAAAAATAATCTATAAATATTCAGATAATTGTGCCATGTTAATATGCAAAATGGTATTATTTTTCAAACATATTTATCCATAAAATATTAGTAAATATGGAGAAGGTTTCAAACGTATAAATAATTATTAAAAGCTAAACAAACAAAAAAAGCTTTAACATTCTTTTAAACAAAATACAAAAATTGTAATCTATTTACAAACGGAAATTTAGGAATTTGTAGGAAACAAACTATCTCTTAGAAGAATTTATGGTTCATTGTAAGACACCTTAATTCAAACACTGTTTTGATATATGAATATTAGCTGTAGGTTTATCAATCTACTTCGATCAGTATAAATAAAGCAATCATTATATATGTTTTTACATTGAAACAAACGTTTTTACAGTAATTTTTATAGTAATCCAATATACTGTATGATTAATTAAGCAGTATGAAGAATTTTCTTTATTTAATATCAAAATATTTTGACAGAATTTACGAAATGTAATTGTCAAATAGACTCGAAACTAATATCTTAAATATATTTTCATTTCAATAGAAACTTTGTAGAAGGTGTTATCAGTTGTAAGAATAGTAATGAGAATGAAGGAAACAGAATTTTTCCGGACATTTGCCATCGTTCAGTGAAACAAGAACGATGTCTTGTTTCACTGAACGATGGCAAATGTCCGGAAAAATCCTGTTTCCTTCACAATCCTTCCATCGTCAAAAATAACCTTTAAACAAAGAGTAATGAGAATGATTGTATAAATGTTAAAACCAATCTGAACTATGATTTTAAACGTTATTGTGAGCACTTGCAAAGAGAATTGTACCGCCCACTGAATATAGATATGTAACTATTGTAATATAGTGACTAAATAGTAGTTTAGGATTTATTATAAAATATTTATAACTTTATGTAAGTGTTTTGAAAAAGCAAAAGTAACAAAAAATAAGTTTCGTATGTGAAAAAAGAATTACTTTTAGAACTTGTTAGACTTTTATGGTGGAATGAACGAGTCCAATTCCACCCTAATCCTTTTTAAACTCAGAAAGCTAATAACGAGAAGTCTGCTATGGGAGGTCAGAGGGACGTGACTGGGTGGGTAAGAGCCGCACTTTCCGATCTCTAGATATTTGGAACGGTGCATTTCCCGGAATTGGTAAGAACACGCTTATTGCAGGTTTTGAATAATTATCCAGCGTTTCATCTTTCTTAAGCGTTTATATCTATTTAAAAAAGCTCGCACTTACTAACTCTTAAGTAATTCCCAAATTTCCTGATATCTCAGAACATGTAAATGACACAAGTCAAGTTTATTTGCTTATGACTTAAATAGAGAAACTAAAGCATTTTTGTAGAGATGAAAGATCATTAGGGATTGAAATGGGTTGCAATCTCTAGGATATTTTTTGTTGAACTTTTCAATTACCTAAAAATATATGAACTTTGACATATGTGCCTTAAATATAAAAACAAAAGCATTTTAAAACCTTCGTATACACCTATAAATTTATTTAATCGGAGTATTAAGGCAAGCGCTACTACCGATCAGATAATAACTTATATTGAAAGCAGATTAAAGTGCCGTTATTACACGTATTTTAACTAAAGTAGGCTTCTCATACCGAGTATGAGTATAATTGTTAGTCGTGGCAACAAGGAAAGTTTTACAACGGCTTGTAAAATGTAATAGATTCGAACCAGTAATACTTCTTGAATAAGAGCCAGAATTTTGTTTAACTTTTAAACGTCTTAACTACGAACACTGATTTCATGTTCCAATGAAGAATTGTAATAGGGTTTCACAATATAACATAAGCGCTTTCACTTAGAGTACTACGGACTTGGTGTTTCTTCACAGTGATCTAAAACAATTTAAGTGTTATGGAAATTGATGCTGTTACTGTAACTATTTAATCAAATATTATGGAAAGTTGCATGTTTCATAATTATTTAATGAGTGTGCGTCATTTGTACTAATAAACCCTGTTTCTCTCTCTAATTTCGGGACCCCAGATTTTTGCTCTTTAAATGTAAAGTCCAATAAGTATTCTAAAATTAATCAAGATATTCGATATCTCTAATTACCTATCACTCATCTAAGAAGTGCTTAAGACATTTAAACTACGCACCTGTTGTTCGCGTGGAAATTGCGTGCAATGCGGCGGGTAACGGCTACTAGCAGGCGCTGCCCAATTCATATATAAACAATTTACTAATGCTTAAATTCCAAGTAAGTGGTGATCATAGACAACCATTTTTCATGTTAAACAACAAGCGCAATGCACATTATCTTAAAGGAGCCTATCCGATTGCTTGTGACAGGATTTTCAGAATGGGAAAGATATGTTGCAGGATACATATTCTGTCGAGATCCCATGAGGAGGCAAAAAGGGCACTGTTTCTCAGTCATGTTACCTTGAAAGAAGGGAAGGCTAGCTATGTTCAAGCCACTTCCGGTCAAAGTGGATAGGGGATGGCCCTCTCGTGTTTAGACCAGCAACGGCCTTTGACATTAACGGAGCAACAATCATTCTCACGATTTTTAGTAAGTAATGTGCCGCTCCTAGATACCCATATAATTGCGTACATATAAGTGACAAATCGGTTTTTAATGTACTCAGTGTAGGTTCAACCAAACGGTTTAAACAACTTAATGTGAAGACTCCTGGGAGAGAGTATTACATAGTATCATTAATTATGAGTTTATTTGAGAAAATAAGCTTGTCAAAAATGTCTACAACGTTTCTAAAAACGCATCCAAGCGTATTCATAAAAATATTAATCTTAAAGAATGCGAGTGATTGAATGTATAAGATTATATTTTAAATGACGTAATAAAGACAAAATATGTAATTTTTAAAATAATTCCTGTAATAAACAATACAAATAATTGCGCAACACAAAATACTTAAAAAAGAAAACATGTAATATTATGTTATATCTTTTATGGATTTAAAACACAATATATCACACATTTTAGTATATAACTTTGTTCAAATAATATCAATGGGGCTCTATATATTAACAATTGCAGATAAAGAAATAAGACTTACAACATTTATACAAAACTATAAATCTACCGTTTTGATGATTTGTCATCATCTATGAAGGTTGACCTTTATGTAGCTATAAGAAAGCCTTAAATATGAATATTCTGTTATATAATTCCTCTATTCCTTATTTTGGAAAAATAATAAAATGTATTTATAAAAAATGTATATATAATTTGTACACGGACTGAACTAACCTACACGTTCTTTTAAATGAATTATAAACCAGTTGTCCAATATAACGAAACAATTGCTAAAAGTGCGTAAAGTGCGTCCAATGTATTAATTATTTGTGATGTATTAACTAGTTATTTTAAGTTGCGAATTTTATATGCTATTGATAATTATTTTTCACCGAAGCCTGTTAGGTGAGACACTGTTTGACATACTCCTACCTTGCTTAATGAAAGATATTCTACACTAAACAAGCTAAGAGTACGCCACACTCATTTCATTCTTGTGATTCCCTGCGTACAGGCAAATACGCATACAATAATACATAAAATAAACATTTACACCCCAACGCAGGAAAAACATAAAATGTGCTAGACTAGCGAATAATAATAGGCTTCATTGACGCTCAGTCAAATCCCATAGATGGAGGTGCACTATCTAGAACTCTTCTGTTTTATCTATCATTAAATAGTCTACAGATGAAATATTTCTCGGATATATTCAGATAGTTGGGCTTTTTGCGTTAATACGTCACACATTGGAATCTCTTATGGGTGTATTGAGTTTGTTTACAAGTTTATTTGTTCTGCTATTTCCTCGTTACCATCATGCTTACCAGGAAGATAAATGAAAATATATTCACTTATGGTCAGCCAAATCCCATGGAGCGACATTTAACATCATCGAACTAAACGTTCCTCATGTAGATATAAAGGTTCATGCTCAATTTCAAGTCTATAGGTCAGTTTTTTCTCGAGATATCGTGCTGATATAGAGACAGATTAATAGACAGACAGAATTAATTTTTCTAGCCCCTTAAACTGCTCTAACACTCAGCCAATAAATAATTTGTCAGCTACTACAATTCTCCTAAAATCAGTTGTTAAGGCTAAAAACATGAATACCTATTAGTTGCCTATCTAAAAGAATTTTGCTAATTTTACTTCAGTAATCTATTATGAGGACAGTTGAAGTGTCTGAAGTTGAAGTGTGTTTGAAGTTTACACTCAAGTTGAAGTGACTGATAACATCAAAGAGTCCTCATCAGCGGACATGATACGTTATTCACTTTGTTACGCAATGAATAATCCACCCTTTCTCGATAACTGGTCTTGACACTTCTTGTTGTTCTCTAGGGTGAAAATCAGCGCACAAAGGCTGTCTCTTTCAGACATATTTAAAAATTTACGATCTTCCAGAGAGCTTCTGAAGCAAATAAAGAGATCTGAGATTTATATTATTTTCAAACAAAAAGTGTTAAACATTGTCTGTTGTCATTGATATATTATTGTTACCGACATATATAACAGTATACTGATATTTACATTTGTTTATTATTAGTTCAATAAATAAAATGTAAGAAAGGTTCTAAAAGAAAGAAAGAAAGGTCCTAATTTCGCCTCAATAATGAAGTGTTTCTTTCTTTTTCTTTTTAGTTCAATGGTGTGACTTGAAAACAATTTTGAGGAAAATAGAATTCAATTTAGCATGTTTATTTTAATTATAATAACAGTAACAACCACACACAGTAACACACACAGTTGTGTGTTATTGTAATAGTAGTAGTAGTGTTGTTGTTGTGTGTTGTGTCACAATTGGGACACAACAGAATGAGGTCAGTATATCATAACTCCAATATCAACAGTGGATCAAATAAATATGGATCAATGGTATCAGTTTGGGGTTTTGTACATAATTCTTTTTAATAAAGTTAATAAATTGTACTAGTACTCTAAACCATAAATGTAAATATTATGTACCATTTAAACACAAAAATTAATTATTTCTGGAGAATGCTTATGTATGCTATGTATAAGCTCAAGTATGGGCAATAATATTATGTTATGCTGATCATGGTTCATTTTGAAGAGTAAATTTTAAAAAAGTTCATGAATATTACAGAGTATAACAAATATTTTTTCATAAACCCATTTTATATCGTACTTTTAAAGTAAATCCAAATATTTAATGAAATCAAGTCAAACTGTTCTCGTTGATTATGACCTTAATTGTTTCTTCAAAAATAAAACATTAAACAAAACACACTGTTTATGTTGATATGAAAAATATGATGTCTAGTGTATATATATATCCATATTCAAGACCAGTTAGTGAGCTTTTGAAAAACAAAAAGTAGTAAAGATCAATTAAAAATTAAACTCGTTTATGAATAACGATGTTTGTACAATTAAAAGTCAAATTGGACGTATAAACATCGCCTTTTTATCAATCCCATTTATTTCACAATCAATTTCTACAAAACCTTTTATCCTCTCCAAATCACGGTAAATATTAACTAAATCAAGGCCTTGTTGTTGTTACGTTGATTTAGTTATCTAGTTACAAAAAGCTTCTGCAAATTCTATAACGATGAGTGCTTCCCTGTATGACACTCACTTCGATCCCTCCCATAAACTCTCTAACATGATGTATTATTACTGACAGATGTGCAAAGTGAATGCACTAACTACCCATATATATTTACAATAGCACTATTACGTAATATAAGCCTAAGTACTATTTAGTCTTTGTAAAACTTGAAATATTGCGACTTTTTTGTATTCTTAGTTCAAAATTTTCCTTATTCTTAATTATATTCATTTGATACGGAATATCCAGGATAAAAATTTTCCCAATTATTCAAGTGCTATCCTGAGAGCAATATTACATGTTAAAAAATTATATTCGTGGTTTTGGGGCAACAATGATTACTAACTGGATTTTACATGATGTGCCTTCACCGCATTGATTTCTCAACATGTCTCAAATATCCTCAGGACTATCTTGACCTTGCCCTCATCCCAAGGTTTTATCAGTACTAAATCTTAAAGTAACCACATACTACACGTCAACAGCAGTAATTTCAAGTCTGTGTTATTTGGTTAAATTATTGGGCAACTTCATTTCACTAGCGAGTACATTGACATAATCGAAAGTACATCCCCCACAAAGAAACTTAAAGAACGATTACGCAGTGCCCCTCCAGCGAGTGTCTCCCCAATATTTTCCTGTCGATTCTATGGTATTATTCTATGCTATAGAACTGATTCGCTGCTATGTAGGTAATTGTTGGTGTGTGGTATTAACAGGCAATCAGGCAATTCTGATCTATTAGGTAATAAGCAACACACGTTGTAAGACAAGTAGATTTTCGGTTCTATCAAACAAAATAAAGTGGTTATTGTTGTTGTGTTAGGTATTATGGAGCCTCATATGTTGATTTTTCAACAACAAACAGTACGCACGCTGATCACTAAACTAATGATACAGTATTCAACGAGGTCTTCTAATTCACTCATTACTTTTCTTTGCACCATGCTTATAATAATATTGTCACTAGACTACAACATAATATTAATCGTTGAAAAGTAGTGAACACATGTCACTAATGTATTAAGGGAAACATTTTCTTCGCTATAGGTATTTAAAATATCTTACTGTTATATTTTTACAGATCTAAAATATTATTTCAAATATTGAAAGCAATTTGTGATACTTGAAATTCGATTGTTTAAAGAAATCTAACAGTTAGTTTATTACTCATACTATAACATTCACAAAAATCATGTTATACTATTAGACTCTTTATTCGAGGAAGTTACTGGCAATACTGTATTAATATTTCAGAAAGTGGAACTTATTCTTCCTTAAAAAACTATTTTTATTTGAGGAACAAAGTTCTCTGCCTCAATAAACAGCTGATGCAATTGAATCAAAAATTCTAAACATAAAATAGGATGACCTGGAAACATCACTTACGAGTATTTTAGCTGTTGAGATAAGAAGTGCCTTGCTAGTTGAAAACGGGAGTTAATAGAAGTATTAAATAATATGGCACTTAAAAACGCTCACCTAGCATAACATATCACTGAGTTAAAAAACTTAAGAAGAGCTAAATTTGAAATAAAAATTAAAGAACTTGAGATTGATAAAGAAGCTTCGATCAACACAACTTATTAAAACTTCTGTGGAGAAAGAAAGGAAAAAGGAACGTCTTATCTCAAGTCATGATAAAGAGATTAAAGACTGCTGACAGTGAACAGAAACGGTGTTAAACTGTACCCTTGGTTGATGTATACCCTGATGAACAAGAAACAGATTATGTAGAAGTCCAAGATGACTCCAGACCTGAAGTTGAAAGCTGTTCGGACTACGAAGATGTTAGTTACAGTATAATGAAATGGATATTTCGGAATATTTTTCAGAAGTACAAATGCAGAAAGAAATTGCACTATATGCATAACCTTTTATGTCCTTCTGTAAGCTCTACTGCAAGTCCCTTTTTAAAATCCAGAATTTTATTTAGGAAAAGGCTGAGATCCAAGATCGTGCATTGAGCCAGAAATGTCACGAACAATCCACACTCCTAGCCACAATATAATTCTAGTCTGCCACAGACCAGGACCGCAAGGTTAGCAGAAACGCCTTAGCAAGCTGTTTTGAATATTATTGACCATGAAATTGTATGGAAAATTGTTGAGTAAACTAAAGTTTGTATTTTCAAAAATAGGATCCACCTTTAAAAAGAGATTCTAGACCAACAGATATTCGTGAATTGAAAGCATGGATTTGAATCCTCTACATTTCCGGTGATTTTAAAAGGCGGAAGAAGGAACTTGTTCGATATGTGAGAGAACACCAGCGGTACTGGAGTTGAAATGAGTCTGAATTTATTTAGAGTTCTATTGCGCTGTCTCAGATTTGATGACTTTCGTAGCAGAGAAGAATAGACTTTCACTATTTGAATGAATGATGAATTTCCATATTATTACATCATATTATTATTTCCATTTCCATTACTCATATTATTTTCATTGATCAGGCTATTCGGTTAGCAAGAAGGTTGATTCGACCACAAGTTTAACTTGTAGTTCACACATTACATTCGGAAAGTGATCAAATTGATAAGGATACATTAACAGGTGGTTAAATTTACTATAACACTTAGATAACAGGTATGAAGCTTTTCAGATTGTTAACATTACCTACGATGTTACCTACTAATATTACCTACGTCTTTCACTATAATTGTACGTCAGAAAGTCTTTATAATGTAACCGGTTTCATTTGTAATACCATATATTCATACAAAAAGTAAACCAATGTTTCTACGAGTTGCGTTGGTAATAAGTAAACGGTAGGTTAACGGGTAAATATATTTAAAACTTTAACTCAAACGTTGACGTGATCATCGCGGTTGGGTCGGTGGGGCTGCTACCCACTGAAATACTCGGCTGGCAGGCAAACACTCATGAACGAGATGACGTCAACACACGAGATGATGTGTTCGAATGACCGGCAAACAACTGATGAGTAGGTTAATTATGACGAAGATGGCAAACTGTAACAAAATAAACTCGCGACAATGTATGTATAAGGTGTATTGACACAGAAATCGGGCCCAGTATAAAACTCTTTGCGAACTGCTGATGTAAGGTAAATACTTATTAAAAGTCGAATAAGAATTACCAGAGAGGTTTATGTTCATTACGGGATTTATCCACGGAGTTTGTTTTAGTAGGGAATAGAGTGAGCAAACGTGTTTAGGTGATACAAGAAATTTTAGCGATATTTTGTTTATTTTTAAGTAATAAGTTATAGATGTATAAAAACATAATGTGTACACTTTAAAAAACTTATTAGAGACATTTAGAGTAAGAAACTTTGACAATCTTGAAGTTCGGGTGAGCTAAAAGAACGTTGTAAAGGTGTAAAATTTCAATGTCAGATATACGCTGGCACTGTTACACTCGCAGGGTAAAGTAAAGTCTGCGTCACATTAGTTCACCAATAGAATATTGAGCACGTAACCGTATTACAGTTTGATAGTTTTAACTTATTATATGGTTTCTGAGAAAACTTCAAGATCCTCATAATTGAGTTTGACATTCTACTGAGAGGATATAAAACAGTAATGATTAAAAATATCAGATTAATTTATCGGTTAGTATTTCAATTTACAAGGACACAATTTACAGCAACTCAAACAGTGCATATACGAGTACTTCTGTGCTATTTTGAAATTTCAGTCTGTGTTCAATTCACTAGATGATTGGGAGTTATGATAGCTAACCACGTACCGCGGTTTGACTGATCAGTCATTGTTGCTGAATCATCACTCATAGCCACAGCCACCTAAATCAATTGCGCTACTTCACTAATAACTACATTGCTTCGCTGGATCATACATCTAGAATATGGAGACTTTCCCCTCATTAAAATGTTTACAAAATACCTCTTATATAGAGAAAACGTTACCATTATATTTCAAACCATTAGGGTTAGATATCAATTTTCCAGCTTATCATGGAACACTTAGTTTGGTCAAATAGTTTCGAAACGGTAAAGGAATTACGTTTGCACTTAAATAGTGCTCAAATAAATATACTAGTTTCCATACTTTAATTGCTAAAACTGAAATTCTTGTATAAAATATAATTGCATTTCGTATAAATTGGCTTAATAAGAAATTGGAATGAAAAAAATGTATTCGCCGCTGCGGGGCGACCGCAAAGCCTCCACGCTGAACGGGACAACGCCAAGTCGGGCGAACGTTTTACTTGTTATTATTTCGAAACAAAACATAATTAACACTTTATAAACTCTATTTTACTTACACAGGACAAGTGCTATGAGCTTCAATTCATCAGACATTAACTGTTATTCCGCGTAAAAGGTAAAAGAGGAAGAGATAAAAAGGAAGGTACTTGAGGAAAGCTATTTATAGTGTATTAAAGTAAGCAGGCACTTTTCATCCAGGGATCAAGGTGTACTAGGCCTATATTTTTAATAACGTTTATTTTACTACAACATTTTTACTGCATACTCAACTGAATGTAGTCCCTAAACGATTTAACTGGCCTTCTACTTTTAATCAATAATGTAAATAATACTAATTGTATATTATTAATATTTACAATAATAAATTACATATACTTGCTATATTATTTTATTATCTTATATATCAATAATAATAACACACATCATATTCACTTCCATATTTTAATTTTGTGATTAAAATCAGATTATATTTTTTTATCCCTTAATATGGCCTAATACAAACTTAATTAAAGTTTTCAAATACAATATACTGGTGAATACTTATTATTATATTACAGTTGTTTGTCTTACTAACTATTATTATAATAACTATAAATTATATTTATATTAATTATTATTAATATGTTTTCCGCTTTTTTCAGTTTACTTGCGGTGTTCACGTTGTTCGTCTTATGTCATTCTTTATACATATCTTGGCCAAGCATTATGTTTTGGTTTCGTTAAAATGTAAAATAAATAACGGAAGAAAAGTTATAGTTTTATTGAAAGGGGGCAAAATTTCGATTTTATAATTATGACTCGCCTTCGGCTCGCTGGGGGCTACGCCCCCAGGCCCCCAAAGTAAGTGCCTTAAATTCGGGGATATGATTGATTTGGTGATAGGTAAAATTTGGACATGAGGTCATGCCAGGAAATTCCCTGGGGGGGGGTTAATGCTACCGGGGGTTAATACATCAGAGGGTTTGATTTACTCAGTTGGTTATTTGGTCATAACAGGAAATTGCGCGGGGGGGGGTTAATGTTACCGGGGGTTAACGACACACCCCAGGCTCCCTTTCGGGTGTTGGCCAAATTCGGGGATAAGCGGAATTCGGAATTATCTTGGACCTATGTTATTTAATTTTTCAGTTTTAATCAAAGTTTTGACTTTAATGGCGTTTTACGGGTTAACCGTTAGACATACGAGAAAAAGTAACTGGACCTTTCCTGTCGGAAATTTAATTTTATCTTTCGATTGTGCCCTCAGATTTGATCTACGACCTACCGTTCAACCACTATCAGGCAGAATGTTAAAGGGGGTTAAGACATCAGGGGATTTAATTTAGTCAGGATATTGCCTGGTCATATGAACAAATTCCCGGGGGGGGGGTTAATGTTACAAGGGGTTAATGGCACACGTGGGCCTATTTTAGAGGGTGTTGTGTCTGTGAACGTAATAAAAAAAGTCTGTCCCTATCTACTTTTGAAGCTTCACTAACGCTCAGCCAAATCCCGATGTGGAGGGGGGTTTTAGTCACTCGTTAACGTATTAATACAAGGTCAATCTGGAACCAGCATGAATCGCACTAATTATAGTTGCAAGATTTAAAACCCCTAAAATTGACGACAAAGAATTTGCCTTTTAGAGCATTTACCAGGCTTACGGAAAGATGAACGATATAAAGCTGCTCAACCTTATTTTTAGATCCTGTCAATAGCTAGTTACAAAAAATTTTACATTTAAGCTAGGGCCAACGGTTCGGCCATAACCGAGCCCGGAAGGTAAGTTTTTAAGTGAAATTTTCAACATAATCACGTTTTACGGCTAAACCATGTAAGATAGGGTAACAGACCACTGGTCCTTTTTTATAGATCGCATTATTTTGTATTAAAATAAAAATTTTTATTTGGCCTAAACCTAAGGTTTTGTCTGCAACGGAGCCCAGAAAACAATATCTCACGTAAAACTTGTAAAATCGATACTTTAAAACGCGTAATGCGGCCAAACCATTTGGGATAGGTCAAAATGTCACAAGACCTTTATTGTTGATCGCGCTGTTTTCTAAATTCCATTGAAAATCGGTTTGACCTAAGACCAGCCGTTTAGCCGCTATCAAGCCCGGAATGTAAATTTGTAGGCGAAAATTTCAAAATATTTTCACTTAATCGCGTTTTGCGGTCAAAACTAATGAAAATAGAGTAAAAAATTACTTAACCTTTTTTGTAGATCACATTATTTCCTAAATCTAATCTTTGTTTTATTTTGACCTCCGACCAATGGTTACGCCGCTATCGACCCCATAATCAAAATTTTCACGTGAAATTTACAAAAAAATTGCACATAATCACGTTTTTCGGCCAAACCAATGGCGATAGGGAAAAAAGTCACTATACCTTTTCTGTAGATAACGTAATTTGCTAATTTGATGGGTCAATCAGATTTGAGCTACGATCTACCGTTCGGCCACTATCGGGCTCGAAACTTTATTTTAAGCGAAAAAATCTCTGGAATGTCAAACATTTCCGTGTTTTGTGGCTTAACCACACGAGATAGGACAAAAAGTCACAGGACCTTTCTTGTAGTTCACTTCATTCCTGACTAACGAGTTTTCGTCAGATCGAAGCTAGCTCCAACGGTTCACCCGCTATCAGGCTTACAAGAAATGCCTGCAGGGGTGAAGAATGCGCGATTTTTGAGGAATTTTTTTGAGGGGTTTAAAAGTAAAAAAAGTCCGGTTTTCAGACTTTTCCTCCGGGTCATATTGTGAAAGGTACCTGCGTGCCAAATTTCAAGTTTCCAGCACTTCTAGAACTATGTTAGAATTTGTATCTATATGTCAGTCAGTCAGTTACACATGCGGCTGTATAGTATATTAGATTAGACTCGCCTTCAGCTCGCTGGGGGCTACGCCCCCAGGCCCCCAAAGTAAGTGCCTTAAATTCGGGGATAAGAGGGATTTGATGATTGGTAAAATTCGTACGTGAGGTAATGCCAGGAAATTCCATGGATGGGGTTTTAACGTTACCAGGGGTTAAGACATCAGGGGGTTATCTGGTTTATACCAGGAACTTCCCAAGGGGGGTTAAGAGATATGGTGAGTGGTAAAATTCAGACATGAGGTCATGCCAGGAAATTCCCTGGGGGGGGTTTAAAGTTACCAGGGGGGTTAACACATCAGGGCGTTTAATTTACTCAGGAGGTTATCTGGTCATACCAGGAAATCCTCGGAGGGGGGTTAATGTTACCGGGGGCTAATGACACACCTGTCCCTATTTTAGACGGTGTTGTGTCTGTGAACAAAATAAAAATTTATTCTGTCCCTATCTACTATTGGACGCATAGCTAACGCTCAGCCAACTTATTATGTGGGGTTGTATTCACTCGTTAACCTAGCAAAGCCTGAATCCTGATTGAATTACTCAAATATTAGTCACATATAGGCCTAATATATATTTAAAACTCCAAAAATTTCCAATTCACGACAAATATTTTGCTATTTATCGCGTTTTCCAGGCTTATTAAAGTACATACAGCAAAAAGTTACTGGACTTTTTTGTAGAACACGTTGTTTACTAAAACTTATTAAGTCGCATTTTTTGAGCTACGACCAACCGTTTAGCCGCTATCAAGCCCGGAATGTAAATTTGTAGGCGAAAATTTCAAAATATTTTCACTTAATCGCGTTTTGCGGTCAAACTAATGGAGGTATAGTAAAAAGTCACTCAACCCTTTTTATAGATCATATTATTTCCTAAATCTAACCTTTGTTTTATATTGACTTCCGACCAATGGTTTTGCCGCTATCGACACCAAAAACAAAATGTTCACGTAAATATTACAAATAAATTGCACATAACCACGTTTTTCGGCCAAACCAATGCAGATAGGGCAAAAAGTCACTGGTCCTTTTCTGTAGATCACATAATTTGCTAATTTGATGGGTCAATCAGATTTGAGCTACAACCTACCGTTCGGCCGCTATCGGGCTCGAAACTTTATTTTAAGCGAAAAAATCTCTGGAATTTCAAATGTTCGAGCGTTTTGACGCCTAACCATGGAAGATAGAGCAAAAAGTCACTGGACCTTTTTTGTAGTTCACTTCATTCCTGATTATGAATTTTTCGTTAGATCCGAGCTAGCTATAACGGTTCGCCCGCTAGCGGGCTTACAAAAAATGCCTGCAGGGGTAAAGAATGCGCGATTTTTCGGGAATTTTTTTGAGGGGTTTAGAAGTAAAAAAGTCCGGTTTTCAGACTTTTCCCGGTGGTTTCACGGTAAAAGGCATAAGCGTGCAAAATTTCAAGTTTCTAGCACTTCTAGAACTATGTTAGAATTAGTATGATCTGTCAGTGAGTCAGTTTCACATGCGGCTGTATATAATATAGGACTCGCCTTCGGCTCGCTGGGGGCTACGCCCCCAGGCCCCCATGATGTACGCTTGCAAATTCGGGGATAAGAGGGATTTGGTGATTGGTAAAAATCGGACATGAGGTCATGCCAGGAAATTCCCTGGGGTTTAATGGGATTTAATGTTACCAGGGGTTAAGATATCAGTGGGTTTAATTTACGCAGGAGGTTATCTGGTCATACCAGGTAATTTCCGGGGGGGTCAAGAGATTTGGTGAGTGGTAAATCTACTGTATGCTTGCAAATTCGGGAATAAGAGATATTTCGTGATTAGTAAAATTTTGACCTGAGGTCATGCCAGGAAATTCCCTGGGGGGGTTTAATGTTAACTGGGGGGGGGTTAACACTTCAGGGGGTAGTGTACTGAGGAGTTTATCTGGTCATACCAGGAAATCCGGGGGGGGTTAATGTTATCGGGGGTTAATGAAACACCCCATTCCCCCTTTTGGGGTGTTGGCCAAATTCGGGGACAAGCGGAATTCGGAATAGTATTAGACCTATTTTTTTTGAATTTTCCAGTTTTTATGAAAGTTTTGACTCTAAGGCCATTTTGAGGCTTAACCGTTAGAGATACGAGAAAAAGTGACTGGACCTTTCTTGTCGGAAATTTAATTCGATTGTGAGCTCAGATTCGAGCTACAAGCTCTGGTATACGAGGTACAGAGCGTGATAGGAAAGTCTGCACCGGTCAACTATTGTACATTGTTGAGTGTACATATAATAAAAACCTACCCTAAGTCAATATTTTTAAGTTGTTTAGAGGGTTTAATTTGCTCATGAGTTCATATAGTCATGCCAGGAAATTCCCAGGGGGGGTTACCATTACCGGGGTTAGGTCACCAGGGGGTTAAATTTACTCAGGAGGTTATCTGGTCTTACAAGGAAATTCCAGGGGGGTAAATGTTACCGAGGGTTAAGACATCTCGGGGTTTAATTAACTCAGGAGGTTATCTGGTCATAACAGGAAATTCCCGGGGGGGAGTTAAGAGATTTGGTGATTGGTAAAATTCGGACATGAGGTCATGCCTGGAAATTCCCTAGGGGGGGTTTAATGTTACCAGGGGTTAAGACATCAGGGGGTTTAATTTACTGAGGATAATTTCTGGTCATATGAATAAATTCCCGGGGGGGGGTTAATGTTACAAGGGGTTAATGACACACGTGGGCCTATTTTAGAGGGTGTTGTGTCTTTGAACATAATAAAAAACACTCTGTCCCTATCTACTATTGAAACTTCACTAACGCTCAGCCAACTCCCGACGTGGGGGGGGGTTTTAGTCACTTGTTAACGTAGTAATACAAGGTCAAGGTGGAACCAGCATGAAGCGCACTAATTAAAATTGAAAAAATTTAAAACACCTAAAAGTAACGACGAAGAATTTGTCATTTAGAGCATTTATCAGGCTTACGGAAAGATAAACGATAGAAAGCTGTTGAATCTTTTTTTTAGATCCTATGAATAGCTAGTTACAAAAAATTTTACATTTAAGCTAGGGCTAACGGTTCGGCAAAATATCGAGCCCAGAAGTTAAGTTTGTGAGTGAAATTTTCAACATAATCACGTTTTTACGGCTAAACCATGAAAGATAGAGTAAAATGTCACTGGACCTCTTTTGTAGACCTTATTGTTTCGTATTAAAATGCGATTTTTATTCTACCCTAAGTTCAAAGGTTCCGCTAACACAGAGCCCAGAAAACAATATCTCACGTAAAACGTAAAAGAATCTATACTTTAAAACGCGTTATGCGGCCAAACCGTTGATGATAGGGCAAAATGTCACTAACTTTTTTGTAGATCACGCAATTTTCTAAATCCCATTGAAAATTTGTTTTGAGCTGCGACCAACCGTTTAGCCGCTATCGAGCCCGAAAGGTAAATTTTTAGGCGAAAATTTCAAAATATTTTAATTTAATCGCGTTTTATTACGGCCAAACCAAATGAGTTAGAGCAAAAAGTCACTAGACCTTTGTTGTAGTTCACTTTATTTCTGATTATGAATTTTTCGTCAGATCGAAGCTAGCTCCAACAGTTCGCCAGCTATCGGGCTTCAAAGAAAAGTCTGCAAGGGCAAAAAGGGGTCACGTTGCGAATTGTTTTGAGGGGTTCAAAATTAAAAAAATTCCTGTTTTCAGACTTCTCCCGGTGGTTTGAAGACTCCAGCTACGTGTGTGCAAAATTTGATGTTTCCAGCACTTCTAGAAGTGGGTTAGAATTTGTATACCCTATCAGTGAGTCAGCCAGTACAACGCTTGGCATAAAAGTCTGCACTGGTCAGCTATTGTGTAAACAGATATAGTGTAAATAAATTTAAAACTACCTTTATCAGATTATTAAGTTGATCAGGGGGTTTAATTTAATCAGGAGTTCATCAACAAAGAAATTCCCGGGAGAGGGCGTTTATGTTCTCAGGGGTTAAAGAACGCGTGGTACTTTTCTAGTAAATTTGTGCTTGGACACAAGGAATTTTTATCAAAATAAAACGTTGATCAGGGGGTTTAAATTACTTCGGAAATTATCATTCCACGCCAGAGTTTTGACAATGAACTAATATTTCATAAAATTAAAAAACTCTGTCCCTATCTACTATTGAAGCTTCACTTACGCTCAGCCAACTCCCGATGTGGAGGGGGGTTTTAGTCACTCTTTAACGTAGTAATACAAGGTCAATATGGAACCAGCATAAATCGGACTAATTATAGTTGCAAAATTTAAAACACCTAAAAGTGACGACAAAGAATTTGCCTTTTAGAGCATTTATCAGGCTTACGGAAAGATAAACGACAGAAAGCTACTGGACCTTTTTTGTAGATCCTATGAATAGTTACTTACAAAAAGATTTACATTTAAGCTAGGACCAACGGTTCGGCCACTATCGAGCACGAAAAGTAAGTTTTTAAGTGAAATTTACAATATAATCACGTTTTACGGCTAAATCATGGAAGATAGAGTAAAAGATCACTTGACCTTTTGTGTAGATCGCATTATTTTGTATTAAAATAACATTTTTAATCTGGGCTAGAACTAAGATTTTGTCTGAAATAGAGCCCAGAAAACAAAATCTCACGTAAAACTCAAAAAAATCAAAACTTTAAAACGCGTTATGCGGCCAAACCGTTGAGGATAGGGCAAAATGTTACTGACCCTTTTTTGAAGATCACGTCATTTCCTAATTCCCGTTGAAGATTTGTTTTGAGCTACGACCAACCGTTTAGCCGTTATCAAGCCCGGAATGTAAATTTGTAGGCGAAAATTTCCAAATATTTCCATTTAACCACGTTTTGCGGTCAAAACTAATGGAGATATAGTAAAAAGTCACTAAACCTTTTTTGTAGATCATCTTATTTCCTAAATCTAACCTTTGTTTTATCTTGACCTCCGACCAATTTTTTGGCCGCTATTGACCCCAAAAACAAAGTTTTCACGTGAAAATTACAAAAAAATTACACATAATCACGTTTTTCGGCCAAACCAATGGAGATAGAGCAAAACGTCACTTGACCTTTTTCTGTAGATCGCGCAATTTGCTAATTTGATGGGTCAATCAGATTTGAGCTACGACCAACAGTTCGGCCGCTATCGGGCTCGAAACATTATTTTTATCGAAAGAATCTCTGGAATGTCAAATATTCGAGCGTTTTGTCGCTTAACCATGGAAGATAGAGCAAAAAGTTACTAGACCTTTTTTGTAGTTCACTTCATTCCTGACTGACGATTTTTCGTCAGATTGAAGCTATCTCCAACGGTTCACCCGCTATCAGGCTTACAAGAAAGGCCTGCAAGGGCGAAAAATGCGCGAATGTTCTCGAATTTTTTTGAGGGGTTTAAAAGTAAAAAATCCGGTTTTCAGAATTTTCCTGTTGGTTATACGGCAAAAGGTACCTGCGTGCCAAATTTCAAGTTTCCAGCACTTCTAGAAGTAGGTTAGAATTTGTATACATATATCAGTCAGTCAGTCAGTTTCACATGCGGCTGTATAGTATATTAGATAACCAAGCTAGCTAGCACTGAGCTCGAATGATGATAAAAGAATTGTTCTATAAAATAAGATTGATACAGTACCGTATAGTTATAAAAAAGAAACAAATCTGATATATTATATGAATTAAATAAACTGTTTAAAAAAATTTAAAATAACCTTTGCTAACGCTCAGCCAATTCGCGATGTGCTCTATTAGCCACTTATACTAGTCACTGGTTTACGAAGTAATACAAATTCAATCTGGAACTGTTATTAATTGTACCAATTCTATTCGGAAAAAAATAAAAAACCCCTAAAATTGCCAGTTCACAAAAAAGGTTTTGCCATTGAGAGCGTATAACAGGCTTACGAAAAGGTATACAACAAAAAGCTACTGAACCTTTTTTGTAGATCCTATTAATGGCTATTTAATAAAGTGTTTAAGTTTAAGCTAGGATAAACGGGTCAACCGATATCGTCTCCAGTAAAAACATTTTCACGTCAAAATTACAAAATATTATCATTTATTGGCCAAACCGATAGAGATAGGGCAAAAAGTCACTGAACCTTTTTTTGTAGATCGTCTTATTTTGTATTAAAATCCGCTTTTTAATTTACCCTAACTTTGAATTTTCTGCTGATATAGAAGCAAGAAACAAAATTCTGAAGTCAAACTAGAAAAAGTGACACATTTAAACGCGTTTTCCGGCCAAACCATTAAGGATAGGGCAAAATGTTACTGGACCTTTTTTGTAGATCGCGCTGTTTTCTAAATCCCATTGAAAATTTGTTTTGAGTTGCGACCAACGGTTCGGCCGCTATCGAGCCTGGAAGGTAAATGATTAAGTGAAAATTGCGAAAAATTTTACACATAATTGCGTTTTGCGGCCAAACCAATAGAGATAGAGAAAAAATTAAATTGACCTTTTTTGTAGATCACTTCATTCCCGACTAACGATTTTCTCTCAGATCCGAGCTAGCTCTAACGGTTCGCCCGCTATCGGGCTTCAAAGAAAAGCCTGCAAGGGCCAAAAATGGCAACTTTGCGAATTTTTTTGAGGGGTTTAAAAGTAAAAAAATCCGGGTTTCAGACTTTTCCCGGAGGTTTGAAGGTAAAAGCTACGTCCGTGCAAAATTTCGTGTTTCCAGCACTTCTAGAAGTGGGTTAGAATTTCGTATACCCTATCAGTGAGTTACAAATGCGGCTGTATATATAGGAGATAACCAAGCTAGCTAGCACTGAGCTCGAATGATGATAAAAGAATTGTTCTATAAAATAAGATTGATACAGTACCGTATAGTTATAAAAAAAGAAACAAAATCTGATATATTATATGAATTAAATAAACTGTTTAAAAAAATTTAAAATAACCTTTGCTAACGCTCAGCCAATTCGCGATGTGCTCTATTAGCCACTTATACTAGTCACTGGTTTACGAAGTAATACAAATTCAATCTGGAACTGTTATTAATTGTACCAATTCTATTCGGAAAAAAATAAAAAACCCCTAAAATTGCCAGTTCACAAAAAAGATTTTGCCATTGAGAGCGTATAACAGGCTTACGAAAAGGTATACAACAAAAAGCTACTGAACCTTTTTTTGTAGATCCTATTAATGGCTATTTAATAAAGTGTTTAAGTTTAAGCTAGGATAAACGGGTCAACCGATATCGTCTCCAGTAAAAACATTTTCACGTCAAAATTACAAAATATTATCATTTATTGGCCAAACCGATAGAGATAGGGCAAAAAGTCACTGAACCTTTTTTGTAGATCGTCTTATTTTGTATTAAAATCCGCTTTTTAATTTACCCTAACTTTGAATTTTCTGCTGATATAGAAGCAAGAAACAAAATTCTGAAGTCAAACTAGAAAAAGTGACACATTTAAACGCGTTTTCCGGCCAAACCATTAAGGATAGGGCAAAATGTTACTAGACCTTTTTTGTAGATCGCGCTGTTTCCTAAATCCCATTGAAAATTTGTTTTGAGCTGCGACCAACGGTTCGGCCGCTATCGAGCCTGGAAGGTAAATGATTAAGTTAAAATTGCGAAAATTTTACACATAATTGCGTTTTGCGGCCAAACCAATAGAGATAGAGAAAAAATTAAATTGACCTTTTTTGTAGATCACTTCATTCCCGACTAACGATTTTCTCTCAGATCCGAGCTAGCTCTAACGGTTCGCCCGCTATCGGGCTTCAAAGAAAAGCCTGCAAGGGCCAAAAATGGCAACTTTGCGAATTTTTTTGAGGGGTTTAAAAGTAAAAAAATCCGGGTTTCAGACTTTTCCCGGAGGTTTGAAGGTAAAAGCTACGTCCGTGCAAAATTTCGTGTTTCCAGCACTTCTAGAAGTGGGTTAGAATTTCGTATACCCTATCAGTGAGTTACAAATGCGGCTGTATATATAGGAGACTCGCCTTCGGCTCGCTGGGGGCTACGCCCCCAGGCCCCCAAAGTAAGTGCCTTAAATTCGGTGATGAGAGGGATTTAGTGATTGGTAAAATTCAGACATGAGGTCATGCCAGGAAATTCCCTGGGGGGGGTTTATGTTACCAGGGGTTAAGACATCAGGGGGTTTAATTTACTCAGTTGGTTATCTTGTCATACCAGGGAATTGCGGGGGGCGGGCTAACGTTACCGGGGGTTAAAGACACACCCCAGGCTCCCTTTTGGGTGTTGGCCAAATTCTAGGATAAGCGGAATTCGAATTAAATTGAACCCATTTTATTGAATATTTCAGTTTTAATCAAAGTTTTGACTTTAATGATATTTTACGGGTTAACCGTTAGAGATACGACAAAAAGTGGCTGGACCTTTCTTGTCGGAAATTTGATTTTATCTTTCGATTCTGGTGTCCGATTTTAGCTACGACGTCTGGTTTAGCCAGTACGGAGCTGTGGAGAAAGGACTGCACTGGTGGGCTATTTTGAATTGTTTAGTGTAAAATATAACAAAAGCCCAAACCTGAGTCATTATTTTTAAGTTGTTTAGGGGGTTTAATTTGCTCAGAGGTTTATCTTGTCATGCCAGGAAATTCCCGGGGGGAGGGAGATTAATGTTAAAGGGGGTTAAGACATCAGGGGGTTTAAGTTAGTCAGGATATTTTCTGGTCATATGAATAAATTCCCGGGGGGGGGGGTTAAAGTTACAAGGGGTTAATGACACACGTGGGCCTATTTTAGAGGGTGTTGTGTCTTTGAACATAATAAAAAACACTCTGTCCCTATTTACTATTGAAACTTCACTAACGCTCAGCCAACTCCCAACGTGGAGGGGAGTTTTAGTCACTCATTAACGTAGTAATACAAGGTCAAGCTGGAACCAGCATGAAGCGCACTAATTTTAGTTGAAAAATGTAAAACACCTAAAAGTAAAGACGAAGAATTTGTCATTTACAGCATTTATCAGGCTTACGGAAAGATAAACGACAGAAAGCTACTGGACCTTTTTTGTAGATCCTATCAATAGCTAGTTACCAAAAATTTTACATTTAAGCTAGGGCCAACGGTTCGGCCAATATCGAGCCCGGAAGGTAAGTTTTTAAGTGAAGTTTTCAACATAATCACGTTTTAATTAAAACGGCTAAATCATTGAAGATAGAACAAAATGACACTAGACCTTTTTTGTAGATCGCGTTAATTAGTAAAAAAATCAAATTTTTATTCTGTGCTATAATTAGGAGTTTGGCGGCAATAAAACCCAGAAAACAAAATCTCACGTAAAACTTAGAAAATCAATACTTTAAAACGCGTTATGCGGCCTAACCATTGAGGGTAGGGCAAAAAGTTACATGACCTTTTTTGTAGATCACGCTGTTTACTAAATCCCATTGAAAATTTGTTTTGAGCTACGACCAACCGTTTAGCCGCTATCGAGCCCGAAAGGTAAATTTTTAGTCGAAAATTCCAAAATATTTTAATGTAATCGCTTTTTGCGGCCAAACCAATTGAGATAGAGCAAAAAGTCACTGGACCTTTTTTGTAGTTCACTTCATTCCTGACCATGAATTTTTCGTCAGATTGAAGCTAGCTCCTACGGTTCGCGCCCGCTATCGAGCTTCAAAGGGCAGCCTGCAAGGGCAAAACAGGGGTCCGTTCGGGAATTTTTTTTGAGGGGTTCAAAAGTAAAAAAATCCGGTTTTCAGACTTTTCCCGGTGGTTTGAAGAATCTACCTACGTGTGTACGAAATTTGGTGTTTCCAGCACTTCTAGAAGTGGGTTAGAATTTGTATACCCTATCAGTCAGTCAGTCAGTCAGTTACATATGCGGCTGTATATATATTAGACTCGCCTTCGGCTCGCTGGGGGCTACGCCCCCAGGCCCCCATGATGTACGCTTGCAAATTCGGGGATAAGAGAGATTTGGTGGTTTTCTAAAATTCCGACGTGAGGCATACCGGGAAATTCCCTAGGGGGGTTTAATGTTACCAGGAGGTTTAATGTACTCAGGAGGTTATCTGGTCATTCCAGGAAATTCCCGGGGGTGGTTAAAGGATTCGGTGTTTGGTAAATGTGATGTACGTTTGCAAATTTGGGGATAAGAGAGATTTAGAGGTTGTTAAATTTCGCACATGAGATCATGCCAGGAAATTCCCTAGGGGGGGGGGTTAACGTTACCGGGGGGATAAGACACCAGGGGGTTATCTGGTCATACCAGGAACTTCCCAGGGGGGGTTAAGAGATTTGGTGACTGGTAAAATTCGGACATGAGGTCATGCCAGGAAATTCCCAGGGGGGGTTAATTTTACCAAGGGGGGATAACACATCATGAGGTTTATTTTACTCAGAAGGTTATCTGGTCATACCAGGAAATTCGCGGGGGGGAGATTAATGTTAAAGTGGGTTAAGACATCAGGGGGTTTAAGTTAGTCAGGATATTTTCTGGTCATATGAATAAATTCCCGGGGGGGGGGGTTAATGTTACAAGGGGTTAATGACACACGTGGGCCTATTTTAGAGGGTGTTGTGTCTTTGAACATGATAAAAAACACTCTGTCCCTATCTACTATTGAAACTTCACTAACGCTCAGCCAACTCCCGGCGTGGAGGGTGGTTTTAGTCACTCGTTAACGTAATAATACAAGGTCAAGCTGGAACCAGCATGAAGCGCACTAATTAAAGTTGAAAAATTTAAAACACCTAAAAGTAACGACGAAGAATTTGTCATTTAGAGCATTTATCAGGCTTACGGAAAGATAAACGATATAAAGCTGCTGAACCTTTTTTTTAGATCCTATGAATAGCTAGTTACAAAACATTTTACATTTAAGCTAGGGCTAACGGTTCGGCCAATATCGAGCCAGAAGGTAAGTTTTTTGAGTGAAATTTTAAACATAATCACGTTTTACGGGTAAACCATGGAAGATAGAGTAAAATGTCACTGGACCTTTTTTGTAGACCACATTGTTGCGTATTAAAATGCGATTTTTATTCTACCCTAACTTCAAAGGTTCCGCTAACACAGAGCCCAGAAAACAATGTCTCACGTAAAACGCAAAAAATCTATACTTTAAAATGCGTTATGCGGCCAAACCGTTAATGATAGGGCAAAATGTTACTGAACCTTTTTTGTAGATCACGCGATTTTCTAAATCCCATTGAAAATTTGTTTTGAGCTACGACCAACCGTTTAGCCGCTATCGAGCCCGAAAGGTAAATGTTTAGGCGAAAAATTTCAAAATATTTTAATGTAATCGCGTTTTGCGGCCAAACCGATGGAGATATAGCAAAAAGTCACTGGACCTTTTTTGTAGATCACTTCATTCCTGACCATGAATTTTCCGTCAGATTGAAGCTAGCTCAAACGGTTCACCCGCTATCGGGCTTCAAAGGGAAGCCTGCAAGGGCAAAACATGGGTCCGTTCGGGAATTTTTTTGGAGGGGTTCAAAAGTAAAAAAATCCGGTTTTCAGACTTTTCCCGGTGGTTTGAAGATACTTGCGACGTGCGTGCAAAATTTCACATTTCCAGCACTTCTGGAACTATGTTAGAATTAGTATGATTATATGTCAGTGAGTGAGTGAGTTACACATGCGGCTGTATATATATAGGACTCGCCTTTGGCTCGCTGGGGGCTACGCCCCCAGGCCCCCATTTGGGTATTGGCCAAATTCGGGGATGAGCGGTTAAATTTACGCTTGCATATTCGGGAAAAAGAGGGATTTGGTGATTGTTTAAAATTTGGACCTGAGGTCATGCTAGGAAATTCCCTGGTGGGGGGTTTAATGTTACCAGGGGTTAAGACATCAGGGGGTTATCTTGGTAAAATTGGTAAAATTTGGACCTGCGGTCATGCAAGGAAATTCCCAGGGGGGGGGTTTAAGTTACCTGTGGTTAATACATCAGGGGGTTTAATTTACTCAGTTGGTTATCTTTTAATACCAGGAAATTGCGGGGGGAGGGTTAATGTTACCGGGGGTTAACGACACACCCCAGGCTCCCTTTCGGGTGTTGGCCAAATTCGGGGATAAGCGGAAATCGGAATTAAATTGGACCTATTTTATTGAATTTTTCAGTTTTATTCAAAGTTTTGAGTTTAATGGCATTTTGTGGCTTAACCGTTAGAGATACGAGAAAAAGTGACTGGACCTTTCTTGTCGGAAATTTAATTTTGTGTTTCGATTGTGACCTCGGATTTGATCTACGACCTACGGTTTAGTCGGTACAACGCTTGGGATAAAAGTCTGCACCGGTCAGCTGTTATGTAAACAGATTTAGTGTAAATAAATTAAAAACTGCCTTTATCAGATTATTAAGTTGATCAGGGGGTTTAATTTAATCAGGAGTTCATCAACCAGGAAATTCCCGGGAGGGGGGTTAATGTTACCAGTGGGGTTAACACATCAGGGGGTTTAATTTAGTCAGGATATTGTCTGGGTCATACGAGGAAATTCCCGGGGGGGGGGGATTAATGTTACAAGGGGTTAATGACACACGTGGGCCTATTTTAGATGGTGTTGTGTCTGTGAACATAATTAAAAAACACTCTGTCCCTATCTACTATTTAAGCTTCACTAACGCTCAGCCAACTCCCGATGTGGAGGGGGGTTTTATTCACTCGTTAAAGTAGTAATAGAAGGTCAATCTGGAACCAACATGAATCGCACTAATTATAGATGCAAAATTTAAAACACCTAAAAGTGACGACAAAGAATTTGCCATTTTAGAGCATTTATCAGGCTTACGGAAAGATAAACGATAGAAAGCTGCTGGGCATTTTTTGTAGATCCTATCAATAGCTACTTACAAAAAGTTTTACATTTAAGCTATGGCCAACGGTTCGGCCACTATCGAGCACGAAAAGTAAGGTTTTAAGTGAAATTTTCAATATAATCAAGTTTTACGGCTAAACCATGGAAGATAGAGTAAAATGTCACTAGACCTTTTTTGTAGACCACATTGTTTCGTATTAAAATGTGATTTTTATTCTACTCTAACTTCAAAGGTTCCGCTAACACAGAGCCCAGAAAACAATATTTCACGTAAAACGTAAAAAATCTATACTTTAAAACGCGTTATGCGGCCAAACCGTTGATGATAGGGCAAAATGTTACTGAACCTCTTTTGTAGATCACGCGATTTTCTAAATCCCATTGAAAATTTGTTTTGAGCTACGACCAACCGTTTAGCCGCTATCGAGCCCGAAAGGTAAATTTTTAGGCGAAAATTTCAAAATATTTTAATGTAATCGCGTTTTGCGGCCGAACCAAATGGAGCTAGAGCAAAAAGTCACTGGACCTTTTTTGTAGTTCACTTCATTCTTGATTATGAATTTTTCGTCAGATCGAAGCTAGCTCCAACGGTTCGCCCGCTATCGGGCTTCAAAGGGAAGCCTGCAAGGCCAAAACAGGGGTCACTTCGCGAATTTTTTTGAGGGGTTCAAAGGTAAAAAAATCCGGTTTTCAGACTTTTCCCGGTGGTTTGAAGATTCCAGCTACGTGTGTGCGAAATTTGGTGTTTCCAGCACTTCTAGAAGTGGGTTAGAATTTGTATACCCTATCAGTCAGTCAGTCAGTCAGTCAGTTACACATGCGGCTGTATATATTATAGGACTCGCCTTCGGCTCGCTGGGGGCTACGCCCCCAGGCCCCCAAAGTAAACGCTTGCAAATTCGGGGATAAGCGGAATTCGGTGACTGGTTAAGTCCGGACATTAAGTAAATGACAAGGGATTTAAAAATTGACCTTTTTCATAGATTTTTTTCCGGATTCGTAAAAACTTTTGACTTTGAGGGCATTTTGCGGTTAAAACCGTTAGAGATACGACAAAAAGTGACTGGACCTTTCTTGTTGGAAATTTAATTTTGTCTTTCGATTGTGCCCTCAGATCTGATCTACGACCTATGGTTTCGCCAGAAATGAGCTCGGGAGAAAAGTCTGCACGGGTCAGCTATCTTGAATTGTTTAGTATAAACATAATAAAAACCGACCTCAAGGCAGTATTTTAAGTCGAACAGGGGGTTTAATATCACCAGGAGACTATCTAGTCAAGGCGAGAAATTCCCTGGGTGGGTGATTAATGTTAAGGAGGTTAAGACAAGAGGGGGTTTAATTTCGTCAGGATATTGTCTGGTCATATGAACAAATTCCCAGGGGGGGTTAACGTTACCGGGGGATAAGTCTCCAGGGGGTTATCTGGTCATACCAGGATCTTCCCAGGGGGGGGGGGGTTAAGAGATTTGGTGACTGGTAAAATTCGGACATGAGGTCATGGCAGGAAATTCCCTGGGGGGGGTTTAATGTTACCAGGGGGGTTAACACATCAGGGGGTTGAATGTACAGGAGGTTATCAGGTCATACCAGGAAATCCCGGGGGGGGGGGTTAATATTACCGGGGGTTAATGACACACTTGGGCCTTTTTTAGAGGGTATTGTGTCTGTGAACATAATAAATATTCCTCTGTCCCTATCTACTATTGACGCTTAGCTAACGCTCAGCCAACTCCCGAAGTCACTGAACCTTTTCTGTAGATCACGTTATTTCCTAAATCCCGTTTAAAATTTGTTTTGAGTTACGACCAACCGTTTAGCCGCTATCAAGCCCGGAATGTAAATTTTTAGGCGAAAATGTCCAATATTTTCACTTAATCGCGTTTTGCGGTCAAACTAAGGGAAATATAGTAAAAAGTCACTGGACCTTTTTTTGTAGGTCATCTTATTTCCTAAATAAAACGTTTATAGTCTTATTTTGACCTCCGACCAATGGTTTCGCCGCTATCGACCCCAAAAACAAAAGTTTCGCGTAAAAGTTACAACAAAAATTGTACATAATCACGTTTTTCGGCCAAACCAATCGAGATAGGGCAAAAGGTTACTGGACCTTTTCTGTAGATCGCGCAATTTGCTAATTTGATGGGTCAATCAGATTTGAGCTACGACCAACGGTTCGGCCGCTATCGGGCTTGAAACATTATTTTTATCGAAAAAATCTCTGGAATTTCAAATGTTCGAGCGTTTTGTCGCTTAACCATGGAAGATAGAGCAAAAAGTCATTAGACCTTTTTTGTAGTTCACTTCATTCCTGACCATGAATTTTCCGTCAGATCCGAGCTAGCTCCAACGGTTCGCCCGCTATCGGGCTTACAAAAAATGCCTGCAGGGGTGAAGAATGCGCGATTTTTTGGGAATTTTTTTGAGGGGTTGAAAATGAAAAATTCTCACTTTTCGGGATTTTCCTGGTGGTTACACGTGGAAAGCTATCTGTGTACCAAATTTCAAGTCTCTAACTCATCTGGAAGTAGGTTAGAATTAGTATACGTGAGTGAGTGAGTGAGTCAGTCAGTCAGTCAGTTACACATGCGGTTGTATATATATTAGATAAAACAAGCTAGCACTGAGCTCGAAAGGCGATAAAATAATTGTTCTATAAAATAAGATTGATACAATACCGTATGGTTATAAAAAAGAAACAAAATCTGATATATTATATGAATTAAATAAACTGTTTTAAAAATTAAAAATAACCTTTGCTAACGCTCAGCCAATTCGCGATGTGCTCAATTAGCCACTTACGCTAGTAACTGATTTACGAACTAATATAAATTCAATATGAAACTGTTATTAATTGTACCAATTCTATTCGGAAAAAATAAAAAAACCCTTAAAATTACCAATTCACAAAAAAGATTTTGCCATTGAGAGCGTATAACAGGCTTACGGAAAGGTATACGACAAAAAGCTACTGAACCTTTTTTGTAGATCCTATTAATGGCTATTTAATAAAGTGTTTAAGTTTAAGCTAGGATAAACGGGTTAACCAATATCGTCTCCAGTAAAAACATTTCCACGTCAAAATGACAAAATATTAGCATTTATTGGCCAAACCGATAGAGATAGGGCAAAAAGTCACTGGACCTTTTTTGTAGATCGTCTTATTTTGTAATAAAATCCGCTTTTTAATTTACCCTAACTTTAAAGATTCTGCCGATATAGAACCCAGAAACAAAATTCTGCAGTAAAAACTTGAAAAAGCGACACATTTAAATGCGTTTCCCGGCCAAACCATTAAGTATAGGGTAAAATGTTACTGGACCTTTTTTGTAGATCGCGCCGTTTCCTAAATCCCATTGAAAATTTGTTTTGAGCTGCGACCAACGGTTTCGGCCGCTATCGAGCCTGGAAGGTAAATGATTAAGTGAAAATTGTGAAAATTTTACACATAATTGCGTTTTGCGGCCAAACCAATAGAGATAGAGCAAAAATCCACTTGACCTTTTTTGTAGATCACTCCATTCCCGACTAACGATTTTTTCTCAGATCCGAGCTAGCTCTAACGGTTCGCCCGCTATCGGGCTTCAAAGAAAAGCCTGCAAGAGTGAAAAGTGCGAAAGTTTGCCAATTTTTTTGAGGGGTTTAAAAGTAAAAATATCCGGTTTTCAGACTTTTCCCGGTGGTTTGAAGGTAAAAGCTACGTGCGTTCAAAATTTGGTGTTTCCAGCACTTCTAGAAGTGGGTTAGAATTTCGTATACCCTATCAGTCAGTGAGTTACATATGCGGCTGTATATATTAGGGACTCGCCTTCGGCTCGCTGGGGGCTACGCCCCCAGGCCCCCATGATGTACGCTTTAAAATTCGGGGATAAGCGGAATTCGGGGACAGGAGGAATTCGGTTGTTGGTTAAAATCGAACTAGAGGTTTTAAATTTACGTTTCTCCAACTGTGTCCCTTCTCGTGGGAAACAATATTTAGTGTATAATGTGGTCTACAAGAAAGTTCAAGTAATATATTGCTGTATCTCCCTTACAGCCGTAAAAACGCCATTACGTGCGAAAATCGTGAAAATTGAGATTTCGGGTGCGATAGCGGTCAAACCGTTACTAATATTGTTTACGCAACACGGCTGCAAGTTGGGAGATTTAGCGCTACATATGTTTGTGTCAAATTAGTTGCTAGTAACTTTAAGTTGATAAAACTGTTCTTTGCCCGTTAGTTTTTCAATGCTCAAATACGGAGACCATATATTATTAACAAAATCACAGCTATTACAGCAAAATTACAGTCAATGATATTCTCTGATGTCGTGTGGAAATTTCCATATTTGGTTGTGTATATACATGTGTCAAATGATTTGGTAATAACATATTGTTGTTGAAACTGTTGTTTGCCCGTTAGTTTGTCAATGCTTTAAATGCAAGCATGACGTATCCAGTCTCGCCACGGGGAGGCCGGCAAACATAGAGACCATATATTTACATATATACAAAATACTTATTTACATCTACGAGGAGTTTTGTTTTGGCAGGCCCTCTAGCCTACTGCCGCATCAATCAGAATGGGGAGTTTTGTTCTGGCAGGTCCCATTGCCTACTGCCTAATCAGTCACTACGGGGAGTTTTGTTTTGGCAGGTCCCCTAGCCTACTGCCTAGTCAATCACGACGGGGAGTTTTGTTTGGGCAGGTCCCCTAGCCTACTGCCAGTGTCAATCACGACGGGGAGTTTTTGTTTGGGCAGGCCCCCTAGCCTACTGCCAGTGTCAATCTCGACGGGGAGTTTTGTTTGGGCAGGCCCCCTAGCCTACTGCCAATCTCAATCCGGTTCACTGAAGAAGTTCGCCGTACACGATGTTCTTCGCGTAGGCGACTTCATTGTGTACCCTTTCGGGGCGGACGAGGACAACTATGTCTTCCGGACATCGAACTCTACTGAGCAGGACGTACAGCTGGCCATGAGTGAAACAATCAGTGCGAAGATCGACTCCGACCTGATCTATTGTCTGACCTTGGCTCTTGTGGCCGGTCATCGCGTATGCCAGCATCAGAGGAAACTGACGTCGACGGACAAGTAACGGCGAACCTTCAACGATCGCGAACCTAAAGATTATTCTAGGAATACCGATAGGTTGCGCGTCGTGAGGGCGTCTGACGGTAATCAACCGATTGGTTATAGCCGTCACAATGACCTTAGTGCCGTTTACAAGGCCGTCAGCGATGTTTAGATTCCTCATGATGAGGCACACTGAGCCGATCTTAAGTCGCAGCACGTGATCAGGAACACCCTTGCCTGTAGCCTGGTTCAGTAGAGGGACTTCAACAGCAAGATTGTCATCGTTTTCACGATCCACAGTGTCGGCGCTTCGCAGCTCATGAAGGCGACCGTCTACAGAGTTCAAGATTATGTCGTTGATCTCTCTAACGTTCACGTTCAGAGTCGAGAGGATCGCACGACGAGCACACTGATCGGGATCGCGGAGTACGTCGGCAGGAAAGACGGTTTGAAATGAGGACTTGTAATGCAGTGACATACCTCACCTCGGTCAAGGGAATAAGTATGTCACTCTCTCTACCCTCCCCGAAAGTTGTGGACGGAACAGTGCCGTTGCCTACTGCGAGAAGGAAGTCAGAGTAGTCAACGGAACTGCTCGTCCTGTGCGGTGTCGTCAGAGAGAAGACGCGGAACAGTCGCCACAGACGCGAGGCCCGAAGTGAAACGCACGCGACGGCATCTGCCGTACGTGCCTTTACAACAACGGGTGCGATCTGCCGGAAATCTCCAGAGCACAGAAAGATCTTGCCACCGAATGGCTCATCGCGGTTCATGAGATCTCGAAGCGAGCGGTCGAGGATCTCAAAGATGTAGCGATGGGCCATCGGGGCCTCGTCGAAGACGATGAGCTGCGCAGCTCTTATCAGTTCTGCGCGCTGGGACCCGTTGGTTATGTTCCAAACGCCTGACCCGTCGCCCAGATCGAGCGGAAGCCGGAACATGCTGTGAGCCGTTGAACCACCAGGCATGTTTCCTGCAGCGATGCCCGAGCTGGCGACGGCCAGTGCAATCTGACGACAACTACGCACATGTGCCAGTATGACACGAAGAAGTGACGTTTTACCATATCCCCCGGGACCATCGAGGAAGATTACTCTTGAGGATCGGCGGTCACCGGGGTTGTCGAGAAGGGAACGCACGTGTTGCAGAACGCGTCTCTGATCTTCTGAGAGCTTTTGTTCCCATTCCTCAACAATGGCCCGCTGTTGGTTCTCGCCATAGTCCAACAGCTCCCTTCCCACTTCTGTCGTGTCATCCTGCACGTCGGGGAGACCACAATCCACTAAAGACAATCCCTGCCGACGTAGACTGCGATCGATATCGATCAAGGAAAGTGTATACGCTCTTTCGGGGTCAAGTGGGCTCCTTTCCAAGTGGTCCTCGCAAAGGGTGTCGCGGAATGAATCCCACAGAATTGCTGCAGGAGCACCCATATTACAAAGGAGCACGAAGAAGGAACGAAGTCTCGAAGCGACCATAAACCCAGAAGCCTCTCGCAGCGCTTCGCGGTACTCATCCTCGTCTTCAATCAAGCCGAGCTGACGACAAACCTCCTGGAACATACGGCAATCAGGACCACCGCGTGACAGGAGGTCGGAGTAGCCGCGACAAGGTGTTGACAAGAGGAGCATCCGAAGGTAGTAGAGTTCTCCACGATTAGGCGAGACCCAAAACACTCTACATACCTTCCCTCCACGCTGGCGAGGTGTGACGAAGTGTTTCCCGTCTTGATGTTCATATATCGGTTCTGTTTTTGGTCTTTTGTCATGAATAATGTAGTTCTCAAAAAATGTCAGGTAAGTTAAACTGTCGAAAGTTTTATCAACAGGTCTGTTAAAATACAATAACAACTTGGAGCTTGATTTGGTTATCGCGGAGGGGAGATCACCGGGACGAAACAGACGTGCTGTTTACCCTCAAGATGGACGGGTAGACACTCAACTGTCGGTTCTGACTTTGAGATTGGGAAGTCCAAGAGACGCCAGCATGCGTCGCTTGCACCAACCATTCTCTTAGTTACATAGTGTTCTACCTCGTCCTCTTGTTGCCACAAAGGAGTGACGGTGACATTTTGAAGTGATCCACCCTTCATCAGGTATTTGAATAGATACTTGATGACGCGACGGGTAGAAGCAAGCTCCAAGTTAATGTGTGCTTCATACTTTAGCAGTAGTGCGGCGTTATATGGCACAACCCATCCATCGTGAACAGTAACAGACCTGTTGCGTGACTTGATTTGACCAGTATTACTATAGTCCCGCCTGTACTGAACGAATCCTCTATCATCTACGTGGGTTGTCTGGCATGAAGGCTTAGGATAGAACTTTGTGCAGTAACCCTTCACAGCGTCCCAGCACAGGAAGTCGGTGCGATGATCAGTGCCACAAGGACCGTGGATCATGTGCTGCAAACACCAACTTCCTGAGTCTTCCACCGGCTTCTGCTTCCGAGGGGATGTCCGCGCGGATTACAGAGTCGATTTCGTCTGCTTGTACTGGACCGTCTCCGTCAATCTTAAACACAATGTGGGCGTGAGGAAGACCCCTCATTTGCATCTCGATGACGTAGACGATATAGTTCGTGCAGCCGAACATCGCTCCGCTCCGCAGATCTCGTAGAAGCTCGAGGAGTTTGATCTGGAAGACTCTGCAAGCCGTGCTAGGGTCACTGCGTCCACTGCCGTGAGGACATGCTCTCTTGTTTTCCTCCCAAGTCGCGCTGTACGTGAATGTGAGGAAGTACGTTGGTGAACCCAGGCGTGTGACGAGAGCCATCGCGTTCTCGTAATGGATCTTCATGTACCTGGGCCCACCAGTGAACGTACTTGGGAGGTAAACTTTACCAGGCTGTGCCCCACCCTCGCCTTGGACTGTTTCATCCCGAGCGATGTCTTCGCTAACCTGCCTTCCTGCCAGACCACTGCGTTGAGCGTCAAGAAGTTCATTCAGCTGTCCTATCCGCATGGCATTTTGGGCTGACGACCTTGACTGTGAAAATTTTATAAATCGAAGTCTCTCCTCTTCAAACCTCGCAAACATCTCGACCTGCCACGCTTGAGAAAGACGGCCAAGATAAGAAAAACGAGGATTGGAGAGCAAGAGACAAACGTGAATAGTTATACTGAGAAAGCTTTTTCCCGTTATTATCCAACATGCCGATGTGCCAACCCAAAGTGCCTTGCGGATAGAGAAAGTGGGTACTGGAAGGGCTCCATCAGAGGACTAAAGAGGTCGATGGTATAGAAGGTCTTCCAGCCCCCACTTTCCAGACGGTGAGCCGACGAGGCTCAATGACTGCGTCATCACAACTAAGCACGGCGTGCACTTCAATACCTCTTTGCCTGTCACCAAGAACATTGCCATGAGTAGCTCGACTTGTCAACTGGAATTCCAGGTGTGCGTTGACCGAGGGCTCATTACTCAAACGCCGAAATTCACGTACATGTGGATTTAGTGAATACAAGTAATTGGTAATGGCGTCAGTTATGTCGGCATCAAGCGATCTAGTCATGGCTATGTTCCTGCGTTCTTCACCATCGTCAATATACAGGCGGCACCGGTTTACGAATTGGACGTCCCCACCCGCAGTAACGAACCTTTGGCCGGGGGCGTCCAAGCTGTACACCTGGTGGTACATCCTCCCTTCAATTTTGAAGAAGGAGAGGCCACTTGGGTGCCGGTATCCGCCAGAAATTTCAAGGGCACAGAGAGCAAAGAGGTCATTGTAGGCCCGCGCTCTATCGAGGAAGCGGCGATTAGAATAGAACGGTGCATTAAGGGGTGGTAACTTTGTCACATTATATGCGCCCACTCCACAGCACCACTTTTTTCTGCTCTCCTCTTCCTCGAACAGAGGTGCTTGGCAGTGAGGACAAATGAAAACGTCATCACACCAAAGACTTGTTTTTTTCAGTTTGTATAAGTTTATGTCATCGAGTAGTACACCGCTCCAATATGCCATTGGTCCGTGGGCAACGATGAGACGAGCAAGTGCGATCGGTAAGTAATGAAGTTCGGCCAGTTTTTGATTATTGAGACGAAACAATCTAACTCTGTCGTGACATGCGTCAAGGTGTCGTTCCTCATACCGATGAACGGCCTTCCTGTGGACATCAGGATGTTGTTCGTCGTAACGACGGACAGCGTCCCTGTGGACCTCAGGATGAAGTTGGTCGTAACGACGGACAGCGTCTCTGTGGCCCTCAGGGTGTTGTTGGCCGTAACGACGTACAGCATCTCTGTTGACCTCAGGGTGTTTTTGGCTGTAACGGCGTACGGCGTCTCTGTGGATCTCGGGGTGCTGCTCAATGTATCGACGCAGATTATCACGAATAGTTTTAGAATTCCTTTTAAAATATCTTTTCTTTGCCTCTCTCACTTGCTCGTCTCTCGTACTTGTAAGTCGTTTAGGACCGTCCACGGTGTATCTTTTTAGGCCTCCCAATGGCTTTATGTTTGATTATATCTTTTAACGGAGACAGAATAAACTCTAGGGCTTTTTTTAAGTTTGGGATCATCAAAGACGTTTTTTCTACGTGTTCTGAATGGTGTATTGCATATTCTTGGTGTCTGGGTGTCAGAAGGTAGAGAATCGGACTGGGCAACGATGTGAGTCGGAGGTCGATAAAAACTCATTCGGGTTATACTGAACTGTCTTCCTCGACCCGTCAAAAGCAGTGTTAGACAACAATAACGAAGCCAGTCCAGGATAACTCTCGCACTGGAAGAGCCGTGCCAGGTTGTTGTTTTCATTAGCCAGATCATAATTTCTTTCCTCATTCACTGGATGAGGATCAAACAGATACAACTGCTCCTGGGAACGCCAAAAAGCCACTGTAACTGTTTGTCCAGTGAAGAGGAATCCTATGTTGTGAAGGCACTCGGCCATTAAACACTCCAAAACATTGGACAAAGACATAACGCAGTCGTCCATATCTGCTCGTTCCAGGGGATATAGGGCATCATGTACAAATGCATTTTCTGCAACGGCAACGGACTGTCCTTCGATGACAAAATTAGCGGGAAGTTCATCGGGGCACAAGTACCGGTTTCCACCCATACGATTCTCATCCCGTAATTTATTGTAAATAGAATCGCCAGTGATGAGAATAGTATCGATGGCCGCTGTAGAAAATTCCAATCCAAGGGCCTTCCATACAAGGGCACAGGCAGAAATCGCAGTGCACTGGGAGTTCTTGCTCGTCGGAAACAACTGCTCGTTACCCTGATGGAAAGAGCCCTTAGCAACGCAATAAAAGGACATAGTACCGTAAACAAGCGAATTATCACAAGAGTTAAAAGAAAAATTTAACTTGGAAGACTAATGTAGAGATGTTCCAACAATTCAAAGCCAAAGAATGTTTGGTATCCGAAAATTCCTCCGTCCCTATCTACGAATTTTCGAAAGGATCAGCCTCTGTTTCACACGGCCTAAGGTACTCTGTTACGTACCGTACAGAGCTAGCCAAACCCTGCATTTCAAGATTAGTAGTTAGGGATAGACTGAATTTTACAACATGAACCAATCTTTTAACTTTGAAGACGTATTGTCGCTTAACCGTTGAAGATATGATAAAAAGTGACTGGACATTTCTTGTAGGAAATATAATTTGTTTTGGGTGTTCTGCCATCAGAATTTTGATATAACCTCTAGTTCGGCCGCTATTTATTATTTACTAAAAGTCTGCACAGTAAAAACTGCAATCCGTCCCTATCTATTAATTTTATATTATTCCGATTTTCTGGTTAACCGTTAAAGATACGGGAAACATGCAAAGGACCTTTTTTGTAGATCCTCCTCATTTTCTAACAGACAAAGGAAAAAACATTTGTACTATTGATGATCGTTCGGTCGCCGATCGGATCAGGAGTAAAATATTGTTGAAAAATCGAAAAGAAAATTTTGTTCAAACGCGTTTTTGCAGCCAAAACCAACGGAGAGAGAGCGAAAAGTCACTTGACCTTTTTTGTAGACCTCATTGTTTTGTATTAAAATGCGATTTTTATTCTACCCTAACTTTAAAGGTTCCGCTAACGCAGAGCCCAGAAAACAATATTTCACGTAAAACTAAAAAAATCGATACTTTAAAACGCGTTAATGCGGCCAAACCGTTGATGATAGGGCAAAATGTTATTTAACCTTTTTTGTAGATCACGCAATTTTCTAAATCCCATTGAAAATTTGTTTTGAGCTACGACCAACCGTTTAGCCGCTATCGAGCCCGAAAGGTAAATTTTTAGGCGAAAATTTCAAAATATTTTAATGTAATCGCGTTTTGCGGCCGAACCAATGGAGCTAGAGCAAAAAGTCACTGGACCTTTTTTGTAGTTCACTTCATTCTTGATTATGAATTTTTTCGTCAGATCGAAGCTAGCTCCAACGGTTCGCCCGCTATCGGGCTTCAAAGGGAAGCCTGCAAGGCCAAAACAGGGGTCACTTCGCGAATTTTTTTGAGGGGTTCAAAGGTAAAAAAATCCGGTTTTCAGACTTTTCCCGGTGGTTTGAAGATTCCAGCTACGGGGTGTGCGAAATTTGGTGTTTCCAGCACTTCTAGAAGTGGGTTAGAATTTGTATACCCTATCAGTCAGTCAGTCAGTCAGTCAGTTACATATGCGGCTGTATATATATGGGACTCGCCTTCGGCTCGCTGGGGGCTACGCCCCCAGGCCCCCTTTCGGGTATTAGCCAAATTCGGGGATAAGAATGATTTGGTGATAGGTAAAATTCGGACATTATGTCATACCAGGAAATTCCCAGGGGGAGGTTGTAACTTTACCAGGGGTTAAGACATCAGGGGGTTATCTGGTCATACCAGGAACTTCCCAAAGGGGGGTTAAGAGATTTGGTTATAGGTAAAATTCAGACATGAGGACATGCCAGAAAATTCCCTGGGGGGGTTGTAACGTTTCCGGGGGTTAAGGCATCAGGGGGTGATCTGGTCATAACAGGAACTTTCCAAGGGGGGTGAAGAGATTTGGTGATTGGTAAAATTCGGACGTGAGGTCATGCCAGGAAATTGCCTGGGGGGGGGGTATAATGTTACCGGGGGAGTTAACACATCAGGAGGTTTAATTTACTCAGGAGGTTATCTGGTCATACCATGAAGTCGCCGGAGGGGGGTAAATGTTACCGGGGTTAATGACACACGTGTGCCAATTTTACAGGGTTGCTCAGGAGTTAATATAGCCATGCCAGGAAATTCCCAGAGGGTAATGTTACCGGGGAAATGTTATGTCCGAGCTTAAGATTACTGGTTTGGGAGTGAAAAATTGACCAACTTTATCTACTTTTCCAGATTAATTCAAACTTTTGACTTCAAAGGCATTTTGTGGCTTAACCGTTAGAGATACGACAAAAAGTGACTGGAACTTTCTTGTCGGAAATTTGATTTTGTCTTTCGATTATGCTATTAGATTTAAGCTACGACCTATAATTTAGGCAGTACAGAGCTTAGGACAAAAGGCTGCACTGGGGCAGTTTAAAAATATCACGTAAAACTTAAAAAATCAATACTTTAAAACGCGTTATGCAGCCAAACCGTTGAGGATAGGGCAAAATGTTACTGAACATTTTTTGTAGATCACGCAATTTCTTAAATCCTTTTAAAAATTTGTTTTGAGCTACGACCAACCGTTTAGCCGCTATCGAGCCCGAAAGGTAAATTTTTAGGCGAAAATTTCCAAATATTTTCACTTAATCACGTTTTGCGGCCAAACCAATGGAGATAGAGTAAAGAGTTACTGGCACATTTTTGTAGATTACCTCATTTCCTAACTCCAACGTCTGTCTTATTTCGACCTCCGTCCAATGGTTTCGCCGCTATCGAGCCCGAAAACAAAAGTTTCACGTAAAAATTACAAAACAATTGCACATAATCACGTTTTTTCGGCCGAACCACTGGAGATAGAGCAAAAAGTTACTGGACCTTTTCTGTAGATCGCGCAATTTTCTAATTTGATGGGTCAATCAGATTTGAGCTACGATCTACCGTTCGGCCACTATCAGGCTCGAAACTTTATTTTAAGCAAAAAAATCTCTGGAATGTCAAACATTCCCGCGTTTTGTCGCTTAACCACACGAGATAGGACAAAAAGTCACTGGACCTTTTTTGTAGTTCACTTCATTCCTGACTAACGATTTTTCGTCAGATTGAAGCTAGCTCCAACGGTTCACCCGCTATCAGGCTTACAAGAAATGCCTGCAGGGGTAAAGAATGCGCTATTTTTGAGGAATTTTTTTGAGGGGTTTAAAAGTAAAAAAGTCCGGTTTTCAGACTTTTCCTCCGGGTCATATTGTGAAAGGTACCTGCGTGCCAAATTTCAAGTCTCCAGCACTTCTAGAACTATGTTAGAATTTGTATCTATATATCAGTGAGTCAGTCAGTCAGTCAGTTTCACATGCGGCTGTATAGTATATTAGATAACCGTTAGAGATATGACAAAAAGTGACTGCACATTTCTTGTCGAAAATTTAATTTTGTCTTTCGATTATGCCATCAGATTTAAGCTACGACCTATAATTTAGGCAGTTACAGAGCTTAGGACAAAATACTGCACTGGGCAGTTTAAAAATATCACGTAAAACCTAAAAAGTAAATACTTTAAAACGGTTATGCGGCCAAACCGTTGAGGATAAGGCAAAATGTCACTGAACCTTTTTTGTAGATCACGCAATTTACTAAATTCTAATGAACGTTTGTTTTGAGCTACGACCAACCGTTTAACCGCTATCGAGCCCGAAAGGTACATTTTTAGGCGAAAATTTCAAAATAATTTCACTTAATCGCATTTTACGGCCAAACCAATGAAGATAGAGTAAAAGGGTACTCAACCTTTTTTGTAGATAATCTTATTTACTAAATCAAACGTTCGTCTATTTTTGAGCTACGACCAACAGTTTAGCCACTATCGAGCCCGAAAACAAAAGTTTCACGTAAAAATTACAAAAAAAATTGCACATAATCACGTTTTTCGGCCGAACCACTGGAGGTAGAGCAAAAAGTCACTGGACCTTTTCTGTAGATCGCGTAATTTGCTAATTTAATGGGTCAATCAGATTTGAGCTACGACCTACCGTTCGGCCACTATCAGGCTCGAAACTTTATTTTAAGCAAAAAAATCTCTGGAATGTCAAACATTCCCGCGTTTTGTCGCTTAACCACACGAGATAGGACAAAAAGTCACTGGACCTTTTTTGTAGTTCACTTCATTCCTGACTAACGATTTTTCGTCAGATTGAAGCTAGCTCCAACGGTTCACCCGCTATCAGGCTTACAAGAAATGCCTGCAGGGGTAAAGAATGCGCTATTTTTGAGGAATTTTTTTGAGGGGTTTAAAAGTAAAAAAGTCCGGTTTTCAGACTTTTCCTCCGGGTCATATTGTGAAAGGTACCTGCGTGCCAAATTTCAAGTCTCCAGCACTTCTAGAACTATGTTAGAATTTGTATCTATATATCAGTGAGTCAGTCAGTCAGTCAGTTTCACATGCGGCTGTATAGTATATTAGATAACCGTTAGAGATATGACAAAAAGTGACTGCACATTTCTTGTCGAAAATTTAATTTTGTCGTTTCGATTATGCCATCAGATTTAAGCTACGACCTATAATTTTAGGCAGTACAGAGCTTAGGACAAAATACTGCACTGGGCAGTTTAAAAATATCACGTAAAACCTAAAAAGTAAATACTTTAAAACGGTTATGCGGCCAAACCGTTGAGGATAAGGCAAAATGTCACTGAACCTTTTTTGTAGATCACGCAATTTACTAAATTCTAATGAACGTTTGTTTTGAGCTACGACCAACCGTTTAACCGCTATCGAGCCCGAAAGGTACATTTTTAGGCGAAAATTTCAAAATAATTTTCACTTAATCGCATTTTACGGCCAAACCAATGAAGATAGAGTAAAAGGGTACTCAACCTTTTTTGTAGATCAATCTTATTTACTAAATCAAACGTTCGTCTATTTTTGAGCTACGACCAACAGTTTAGCCACTATCGAGCCCGAAAACAAAAGTTTCACGTAAAAATTACAAAAAAATTGCACATAATCACGTTTTTCGGCCGAACCACTGGAGGGTAGAGCAAAAAGTCACTGGACCTTTTCTGTAGATCGCGTAATTTTGCTAATTTAATGGGTCAATCAGATTTGAGCTACGACCTACCGTTTCGGCCACTATCAGGCTCGAAACTTTATTTTAAGCAAAAAAATCTCTGGAATGTCAAACATTCCCGCGTTTTGTCGCTTAACCACACGAGATAGGACAAAAAGTCACTGGACCTTTTTTGTAGTTCACTTCATTCCTGACTAACGATTTTTCGTCAGATCGAAGCTAGCTCCAACGGTTCGCCCGCTATCGGGCTTACAAGAAAGGCCTGCAAGGGTAAAGAATGCGCGATTTTTCGGGAATTTTTTTGAGGGGTTTAAAAGTAAAAATTCCCGGTTTTCAGACTTTTTCCTGTTGGTTATACGGCCAAAAGGTACCTGTGTGCCAAATTTCAAGTTTCTAGCACTTCTAGAAGTAGGTTAGAATTTGTATACATCCATCAGTGAGTGAGTGGTTTCACATGCGGCTGTATAGTATATTAGACTCGCCTTCGGCTCACTGGGGGCTACGCCCCAGGCCCCCAAAGTAAACGCTTGCAAATTCGGGGATAAGCGGAATTCGGTGACTGGTTAAGTCCGGACATTAAGTAAATGACAAGGGATTTAAAAATTGACCTTTTTCATAGATTTTTTTCCGGATTCGTAAAAACTTTTGACTTTGAGGGCATTTTGCGGTTAAACCGTTAGAGATACGACAAAAAGTGACTGGACCTTTCTTGTTGGAAATTTAATTTTGTCTTTCGATTGTGCCCTCAGATCTGATCTACGACCTATGGTTTAGCCAGAAATGAGCTCGGGAGAAAAGTCTGCACGGGTCAGCTATCTTGAATTGTTTAGTATAAAACATAATAAAAACCGACCTCAAGGCAGTATTTTAAGTTCGAACAGGGGGTTTAATATCACCAGGAGACTATCTAGTCAAGGCGAGAAATTCCCTGGGTGGGTGATTAATGTTAAGGAGGTTAAGACAAGAGGGGGTTTAATTTCGTCAGGATATTGTCTGGTCATATGAAACAAATTCCCAGGGGGGGTTAACGTTACCGGGGGATAAGTCTCCAGGGGGTTATCTGGTCATACCAGGATCTTCCCAGTGGGGGGGGGGGGTTAAGAGATTTGGTGACTGGTAAAATTCGGACATGAGGTCATGGCAGGAAATTCCCTGGGGGGGTTTTAATGTTACCAGGGGGGTTAACACATCAGGGGGTTGAATGTACAGGAGGTTATCAGGTCATACCAGGAAATCCCCGGGGGGGGGGGTTAATATTACCGGGGGTTAATGACACACTTGGGCCTTTTTTAGAGGGTATTGTGTCTGTGAACATAATAAATATTCCTCTGTCCCTATCTACTATTGACGCTTAGCTAACGCTCAGCCAACTCCCGAAGTCACTGAACCTTTTCTGTAGATCACGTGATTTCCTAAATCCCGTTTAAAATTTGTTTTGAGTTACGACCAACCGTTTAGCCGCTATCAAGCCCGGAATGTAAATTTTTAGGCGAAAATGTCCAATATTTTCACTTAATCACGTTTTGCGGTCAAACTAAGGGAAATATAGTAAAAAGTCACTGGACCTTTTTTGTAGGTCATCTTATTTCCTAAATAAAACGTTAGTCTTATTTTGACCTCCGACCAATGGTTTCGCCGCTATCGACCCCAAAAACAAAAGTTTCGCGTAAAAGTTACAACAAAATTGTACATAATCACGTTTTTTCGGCCAAACCAATCGAGATAGAGCAAAAAAATTACTAGACCTTTTCTGTAGATCGCGCAATTTGCTAATTTGATGGGTCAATCAGATTTGAGCTAACGACCAACGGTTCGGCCGCTATCGGGCTTGAAACATTATTTTTATCGAAAAAATCTCTGGAATTTCAAATGTTCGAGCGTTTTGTCGCTTAAACCATGGAAGATAGAGCAAAAAGTCACTGGACCTTTTTTGTAGTTCATTTCATTCCTGATTATGAATTTTTCGTCAGATCCGAGCTAGCTCCAACGGTTCGCCCGCTATCGGGCTTACAAAAAAGGCCTGCAGGGGTGAAAAATGCATGAATTTTCTCGAATTTTTTTGAGGGGTTTAGAAGTAAAAAATGTCCGGTTTTCAGACTTTTCCTCCGGGTCATATTGTGAAAGGTACCTGCGTGCCAAATTTCAAGTTTCCAGCACTTCTAGAAGTATGTTAGAATTTGTATCTATATGTCAGTCAGTGAGTGAGTGAGTCAGTTACACATGCGGCTGTATATATTATAGGACTCGCCTTTGGCTCGCTGGGGGCTACGCCCCCAGGCCCCCATTTGGGTATTGGCCAAATTCGGGGATGAGCGGTTAAATTTACGCTTGCATATTCGGGAAAAAGAGGGATTTGGTGATTGTTAAAATTTGGACCTGAGGTCATGCTAGGAAATTCCCTGGTGGGGGGTTTAATGTTACCAGGGGTTAAGACATCAGGGGGTTATCTTGGTAAAATTGGTAAAATTTGGACCTGCGGTCATGCAAGGAAATTCCCAGGGGGGGGGTTTAAGTTACCTGTGGTTAATACATCAGGGGGTTTAATTTACTCAGTTGGTTATCTTTTAATACCAGGAAATTGCGGGGGGAGGGTTAATGTTACCGGGGGTTAACGACACACCCCAGGCTCCCTTTCGGGTGTTGGCCAAATTCGGGGATAAGCGGAAATCGGAATTAAATTGGACCTATTTTATTGAATTTTTCAGTTTTATTCAAAGTTTTGAGTTTAATGGCATTTTGTGGCTTAACCGTTAGAGATACGAGAAAAAGTGACTGGACCTTTCTTGTCGGAAATTTAATTTTGTGTTTCGATTGTGACCTCGGATTTGATCTACGACCTACGGTTTAGTCGGTACAACGCTTGGGATAAAAGTCTGCACCGGTCAGCTGTTATGTAAACAGATTTAGTGTAAATAAATTAAAAACTGCCTTTATCAGATTATTAAGTTGATCAGGGGTTTAATTTAATCAGGAGTTCATCAACCAGGAAATTCCCGGGAGGGGGGTTAATGTTACCAGTGGGGTTAACACATCAGGGGGTTTAATTTAGTCAGGATATTGTCTGGTCATACGAGGAAATTCCGGGGGGGGGGATTAATGTTACAAGGGGTTAATGACACACGTGGGCCTATTTTAGATGGTGTTGTGTCTGTGAACATAATTAAAAAACACTCTGTCCCTATCTACTATTTAAGCTTCACTAACGCTCAGCCAACTCCCGATGTGGAGGGGGGTTTTATTCACTCGTTAAAGTAGTAATAGAAGGTCAATCTGGAACCAACATGAATCGCACTAATTATAGATGCAAAATTTAAAACACCTAAAAGTGACGACAAAGAATTTGCCATTTAGAGCATTTTATCAGGCTTACGGAAAGATAAACGATAGAAAGCTGCTGGGCATTTTTTGTAGATCCTATCAATAGCTACTTACAAAAAGTTTTACATTTAAGCTATGGCCAACGGTTCGGCCACTATCGAGCACGAAAAGTAAGGTTTTAAGTGAAATTTTCAATATAATCAAGTTTTACGGCTAAACCATGGAAGATAGAGTAAAATGTCACTAGACCTTTTTTGTAGACCACATTGTTTCGTATTAAAATGTGATTTTTATTCTACTCTAACTTCAAAGGTTCCGCTAACACAGAGCCCAGAAAACAATATTTCACGTAAAACGTAAAGAATCTATACTTTAAAACGCGTTATGCGGGCCAAACCGTTGATGATAGGGCAAAATGTTACTGAACCTCTTTTGTAGATCACGCGATTTTCTAAATCCCATTGAAAATTTGTTTTGAGCTACGACCAACCGTTTAGCCGCTATCGAGCCCGAAAGGTAAATTTTTAGGCGAAAATTTCAAAATATTTTAATGTAATCGCGTTTTGCGGCCGAACCAATGGAGCTAGAGCAAAAAGTCACTGGACCTTTTTTGTAGTTCACTTCATTCTTGATTATGAATTTTTCGTCAGATCGAAGCTAGCTCCAACGGTTCGCCCGCTATCGGGCTTCAAAGGGAAGCCTGCAAGGCCAAAACAGGGGTCACTTCGCGAATTTTTTTGAGGGGTTCAAAGGTAAAAAAATCCGGTTTTCAGACTTTTCCCGGTGGTTTGAAAGATTCCAGCTACGTGTGTGCGAAATTTGGTGTTTCCAGCACTTCTAGAAGTGGGTTAGAATTTGTATACCCTATCAGTCAGTCAGTCAGTCAGTCAGTTACACATGCGGCTGTATATATTATAGGACTCGCCTTCGGCTCGCTGGGGGCTACCGCCCCAGGCCCCCAAAGTAAGTGCCTTAAATTCGGGGATATGATTGATTTGGTGATAGGTAAAATTCGGACATGAGGTCATGCCAGGAAATTCCCTGGGGGGGGGTTAATGCTACCGGGGGTTAATACATCAGAGGGTTTGATTTACTCAGTTGGTTATTTGGTCATAACAGGAAAATTGCGCGGGGGGGGGTTAATGTTACCGGGGGTTAACGACACACCCCAGGCTCCCTTTCGGGTGTTGGCCAAATTCGGGGATAAGCGGAATTCGGAATTATCTTGGACCTATGTTATTTAATTTTTCAGTTTTAATCAAAGTTTTGACTTTAATGGCGTTTTACGGGTTAACCGTTAGACATACGAGAAAAAGTAACTGGACCTTTCCTGTCGGAAATTTAATTTTATCTTTCGATTGTGCCCTCAGATTTGATCTACGACCTACCGTTCAACCACTATCAGGCAGAATGTTAAAGGGGGTTAAGACATCAGGGGATTTAATTTAGTCAGGATATTGCCTGGTCATATAAACAAATTCCCGGGGGGGGGGTTAATGTTACAAGGGGTTAATGGCACACGTGGGCCTATTTTAGAGGGTGTTGTGTCTGTGAACGTAATAAAAAAAGTCTGTCCCTATCTACTTTTGAAGCTTCACTAACGCTCAGCCAAATCCCGATGTGGAGGGGGGTTTTAGTCACTCGTTAACGTATTAATACAAGGTCAATCTGGAACCAGCATGAATCGCACTAATTATAGTTGCAAGATTTAAAACCCCTAAAATTGACGACAAAGAATTTGCCTTTTAGAGCATTTACCAGGCTTACGGAAAGATGAACGATATAAAGCTGCTCAACCTTATTTTTAGATCCTGTCAATAGCTAGTTACAAAAAAATTTTACATTTAAGCTAGGGCCAACGGTTCGGCCATAACCGAGCCCGGAAGGTAAGTTTTTAAGTGAAATTTTCAACATAATCACGTTTTACGGCTAAACCATGTAAGATAGGGTAACAGACCACTGGTCCTTTTTTATAGATCGCATTATTTTGTATTAAAATAAAAATTTTTATTTGGCCTAAACCTAAGGTTTTGTCTGCAACGGAGCCCAGAAAACAATATCTCACGTAAAACTTGTAAAATCGATACTTTAAAACGCGTAATGCGGCCAAACCATTTGGGATAGGTCAAAATGTCACAAGACCTTTATTGTTGATCGCGCTGTTTTCTAAATTCCATTGAAAATCGGTTTGACCTAAGACCAGCCGTTTTAGCCGCTATCAAGCCCGGAATGTAAATTTGTAGGCGAAAAATTTCAAAATATTTTCACTTAATCGCGTTTTGCGGTCAAACTAATGAAAATAGAGTAAAAAATTACTTAACCTTTTTTGTAGATCACATTATTTCCTAAATCTAATCTTTGTTTTTATTTTGACCTCCGACCAATGGTTACGCCGCTATCGACCCCATAATCAAAATTTTCACGTGAAATTTACAAAAAAATTGCACATAATCACGTTTTTCGGCCAAACCAATGGCGATAGGGAAAAAAGTCACTATACCTTTTCTGTAGATAACGTAATTTGCTAATTTTGATGGGTCAATCAGATTTGAGCTACGATCTACCGTTCGGCCACTATCGGGCTCGAAACTTTATTTTAAGCGAAAAAATCTCTGGAATGTCAAACATTTCCGTGTTTTGTGGCTTAACCCACACGAGATAGGACAAAAAGTCACAGGACCTTTCTTGTAGTTCACTTCATTCCTGGACTAACGATTTTTCGTCAGATCGAAGCTAGCTCCAACGGTTCACCCGCTATCAGGCTTACAAGAAATGCCTGCAGGGGTGAAGAATGCGCGATTTTTGAGGAATTTTTTTGAGGGGTTTAAAAGTAAAAAAGTCCGGTTTTCAGACTTTTCCTCCGGGTCATATTGTGAAAGGTACCTGCGTGCCAAATTTCAAGTTTCCAGCACTTCTAGAAGTATGTTAGAATTTGTATCTATATGTCAGTCAGTGAGTGAGTGAGTCAGTTACACATGCGGCTGTATATATTATAGGACTCGCCTTTGGCTCGCTGGGGGCTACGCCCCCAGGCCCCCATTTGGGTATTGGCCAAATTCGGGGATAAGCGGTTAAATTTACGCTTGCATATTCGGGGATAAGAGAGATTTGGTGATTGTTAAAATTTGGACATGAGGTCATGCCAGGAAATTCCCTGGGGGGATTTTATGTTACCAGGGGTTAAGACATAAGGGGGTTTAAATTACTCCGGAGGTTATCTGGTCATACCAGGAAACTCCCGGAGGGGGGTTTAAGAGATTTGGTGATTGGTAAAATTCGGACATGAGGTCATGTCAGGAAATTCTAAGGGGGGTGGGTTTAACGTTACCGGGGGTTAAGGCATCAGGGGGGTTTAATGTACTCAGGAGGTTATCAGGTCATACCAGGAAATCTTCGGGGGGGTTAATATTACCGGGGGTAAATGACACACTTGGGCCTATTTTAGAGGGTATTGTGTCTGTGAACATAATAAAAATCCCTCTGTCCCTATCTACTATTGACGCTTAGCTAACGCTCAGCCAGTTTATAATGTGCAGTTCTATTCACTCTTTAACGTAGCAAAGCAAGTGCAAACTGAATCGGGAAGAATTACACAAATATTAGTCACATAATAATTTAAAAACTCCCAAAATTGCCAATCTACGAGAAATATTTAGCTATTTATAGCGTTTTTCTGGCTTATTAAAGGACATACAACAAATATTTACATTACCTTTTTTGTAGATCCTATCAATTTTTAGTCATAAAAGTTTTTACATTTAAGCTAGAACTAACCGTTTGGTCGCTATCGACTCAAGAAACAAAGTTATTAAAAAGAAATTACGAAATATTTACATTTATTAGCCGAACCATTGGAGATAGAGGAAAATGTCACTGGACCTTTTTTGTAGATCGCATTGATTAGTAATAAAATCAAATTTTTATTCTATGCTAAAATTAGGAGTTTGGCCGCAATAAACCCAGAAAACAAAAATCTCACGTAAAACTTAAAAAATCAAAACTTTAAAACGCGTGATGCGGCCAAACCATTGAGGACAGCGCAAAATATTACTTGACCTTTTTTGTAGATCACGCCATTTACTAAATCCCATTGAAAATTTGTTTTTAACTACGGCCAACCGTTTAGCCGCTATTGAGCCCGAAAGGTAAAATTTTTAGGCGAAAATTTCCAAATATTTTAATCTAATCGCGTTTTGCGGCCAAACCAATTGAGATAGAGCAAAAAGTCACTGGACCTTTATTGTAGTTCACTTCATTCCTGACCATGAATTTTTTCGTCAGATCGAAGCTAGCTCCAACGGTTCGCCCGCTATAGGGCTTCAAAGGAAAGCCTGAGGTGGGCAAAACAGGGGTCCGTTCGGGAATTTTTTTGAGGGGTTCAAAAGTAAAAAAATCCGGTTTTCAGACTTTTTCCCGGAGGTTTGAAGATACGTGCGACGTGCGTGCAAAAATTTCAAGTTTCCATCACTTCTAGAACTATGTTAGAATTTGTATACCCTATCAGTCAGTCAGTCAGTCAGTCAGTCAGTTACATATGCGGCTGTATATAATATAGGACTCGCCTTCGGCTCGCTGGGGGCTACGCCCCCAGGCCCCCAAAGTAAACGCTTGCAAATTCGGGGATAAGCGGAATTCGGTGACTGGTTAAGTCCGGACATTAAGTAAATGACAAGGGATTTAAAAATTGACCTTTTTCATAGATTTTTTTCCGGATTCGTAAAAAACTTTTGACTTTGAGGGCATTTTTGCGGTTAAAACCGTTAGAGATACGACAAAAAGTGATTGGACCTTTCTTGTTGGAAATTTAATTTTGTCTTTCGATTGTGCCCTCAGATCTGATCTTACGACCTATGGTTTCGCCAGAAAATGAGCTCGGGAGAAAAGTCTGCACGGGTCAGCTATCTTGAATTGTTTAGTATAAACATAATAAAAACCGACCTCAAGGCAGTATTTTTAAGTCGAACAGGGGGTTTAATATCACCAGGAGACTATCTAGTCAAGGCGAGAAATTCCCTGGGTGGGTGATTAATGTTAAGGAGGTTAAGACAAGAGGGGGTTTAATTTCGTCAGGATATTGTCCTGGTCATATGAACAAATTCCCAGGGGGGGTTAACGTTACCGGGGGATAAGTCTCCAGGGGGTTATCTGGTCATACCAGGATCTTCCCAGGGGGGGGGGTTAAGAGATTTGGTGACTGGTAAAATTCGGACATGAGGTCATGGCAGGAAATTCCCTGGGGGGGTTTAATGTTACCAGGGGGGTTAACACATCAGGGGGTTGAATGTACAGGAGGTTATCAGGTCATACCAGGAAATCCCCGGGGGGGGGGTTAATATTACCGGGGTTAATGACACACTTGGGCCTTTTTTAGAGGGTATTGTGTCTGTGAACATAATAAATATTCCTCTGTCCCTATCTACTATTGACGCTTAGCTAACGCTCAGCCAACTCCCGAAGTCACTGAACCTTTTCTGTAGATCACGTTATTTCCTAAATCCCGTTTTTTAAAATTTGTTTTGAGTTACGACCAACCGTTTAGCCGCTATCAAGCCCGGAATGTAAATTTTTAGGCGAAAATGTCCAATATTTTCACTTAATCGCGTTTTGCGGTCCAAACTAAGGGAAATATAGTAAAAAGTCACTGGACCTTTTTTTGTAGGTCATCTTATTTCCTAAATAAAAACGTTAGTCTTATTTTGACCTCCGACCAATGGTTTCGCCGCTATCGACCCCAAAAAAAAACAAAAGTTTCGCGTAAAAGTTACAACAAAATTGTACATAATCACGTTTTTCGGCCAAACCAATCGAGATAGGGCAAAAGGTTACTGGACCTTTTCTGTAGATCGCGCAATTTGCTAATTTGATGGGTCAATCAGATTTGAGCTACGACCAACGGTTCGGGCCGCTATCGGGCTTGAAACATTATTTTTATCGAAAAAATCTCTGGAATTTCAAATGTTCGAGCGTTTTGTCGCTTAACCATGGAAGATAGAGCAAAAAGTCATTAGACCTTTTTTGTAGTTCACTTCATTCCTGACCATGAATTTTCCGTCAGATCCGAGCTAGCTCCAACGGTTCGCCCGCTATCGGGCTTACAAAAAATGCCTGCAGGAGTGAAGAATGCGCGATTTTTTGGGAATTTTTTTGAGGGGTTGAAAATGAAAAATTCTCACTTTTCGGGATTTTCCTGGTGGTTACACGTGGAAAGCTATCTGTGTACCAAATTTCAAGTCTCTAACTCATCTGGAAGTAGGTTAGAATTAGTATACGTGAGTCAGTCAGTCAGTCAGTTACACATGCGGTTGTATATATATTAGACTCGCCTTCGGCTCGCTGGGGGCTACGCCCCCAGGCCCCCAAAGTAAACGCTTGCAAATTCGGGGATAAGCGGAATTCGGTGACTGGTTAAGTCCGGACATTAAGTAAATGACAAGGGATTTAAAAATTGACCTTTTTCATAGATTTTTTTTCCGGATTCGTAAAAACTTTTGACTTTGAGGGCATTTTTGCGGTTAAACCGTTAGAGATACGACAAAAAGTGACTGGACCTTTCTTGTTGGAAATTTAATTTTGTCTTTCGATTGTGCCCTCAGATCTGATCTACGACCTATGGTTTAGCCAGAAATGAGCTCGGGAGAAAAGTCTGCACGGGTCAGCTATCTTGAATTGTTTAGTATAAACATAATAAAAACCGACCTCAAGGCAGTATTTTAAGTCGAACAGGGGGTTTAATATCACCAGGAGACTATCTAGTCAAGGCGAGAAATTCCCTGGGTGGGTGATTAATGTTAAGGAGGTTAAGACAAGAGGGGGTTTAATTTCGTCAGGATATTGTCTGGTCATATGAACAAATTCCCAGGGGGGGTTAACGTTACCGGGGGATAAGTCTCCAGGGGGTTATCTGGTCATACCAGGATCTTCCCAGGGGGGGGGGGTTAAGAGATTTGGTGACTGGTAAAATTCGGACATGAGGTCATGGCAGGAAATTCCCTGGGGGGGTTTAATGTTACCAGGGGGGTTAACACATCAGGGGGTTGAATGTACAGGAGGTTATCAGGTCATACCAGGAAATCCCCGGGGGGGGGGTTAATATTACCGGGGGTTAATGACACACTTGGGCCTTTTTTAGAGGGTATTGTGTCTGTGAACATAATAAATATTCCTCTGTCCCTATCTACTATTGACGCTTAGCTAACGCTCAGCCAACTCCCGAAGTCACTGAACCTTTTCTGTAGATCACGTGATTTCCTAAATCCCGTTTAAAATTTGTTTTGAGTTACGACCAACCGTTTAGCCGCTATCAAGCCCGGAATGTAAAATTTTTAGGCGAAAATGTCCAATATTTTCACTTAATCGCGTTTTGCGGTCAAACTAAGGGAAATATAGTAAAAAGTCACTGGACCTTTTTTGTAGGTCATCTTATTTCCTAAATAAAACGTTAGTCTTATTTTGACCTCCGACCAATGGTTTCGCCGCTATCGACCCCAAAAAACAAAAGTTTCGCGTAAAAGTCACAACAAAATTGTACATAATCACGTTTTTTTTAGGCCAAACCAATCGAGATAGGGCAAAAGATTACTGGACCTTTTCTGTAGATCGCGCAATTTGCTAATTTGATGGGTCAATCAGATTTGAGCTACGACCAACGGTTCGGCCGCTATCGGGCTTGAAACATTATTTTTTATCGAAAAAATCTCTGGAATTTCAAATGTTCGAGCGTTTTGTCGCTTAACCATGGAAGATAGAGCAAAAAGTCATTAGACCTTTTTTGTAGTTCACTTCATTCCTGACCATGAATTTTCCGTCAGATCCGAGCTAGCTCCAACGGTTCGCCCGCTATCGGGCTTACAAAAAAAATGCCTGCAGGGGTGAAGAATGCGCGATTTTTTGGGAATTTTTTTGAGGGGTTGAAAATGAAAAATTCTCACACTTTTCGGGATTTTCCTGGTGGTTACACGTGGAAAGCTATCTGTGTACCAAATTTCAAGTCTCTAACTCATCTGGAAGTAGGTTAGAATTAGTATACGTGAGTGAGTGAGTGAGTCAGTCAGTCAGTCAGTTACACATGCGGTTGTATATATATTAGACTCGCCTTCGGCTCGCTGGGGGCTACGCCCCCAGGCCCCCATTTGGGTGTTGGCTAAATTCGGGGATAAGCGTAGTTCGGTTATTGGTTAAAATTCAGACGTGAAGTTTCCAAATTTTATGTATCCGTTCTCGAGAATCTTACGGGTCGTAATGCTTCGCTAACGCTCAGCCAAAAGATGTGTGGTGTATAATATTAATCAATTGATGTGGTAGAAGAGTTAAGTTATGTGTTCGTGAAATTTGGAGACAAGAAGAATTTGGTTTTAACCAAAGTCAGAGGACGTATGTATACCATAGGTTCATTTTCCGGATTTACCCAAACTTTTGACTTTGAGGGGGTTTTGCGGCTTAACCGTTAGAGATACGAGAAAAAGTGACTGGACCTTTCTTGTAGGAAATTTGATTTTATCTTTCGATTCTGGTGTCCGATTTTAGCTACGACGCCTGGTTTAGCCAGTACGGAGCTGTGGAGAAAGGACTGCACTGGTGGGCTATTGTGAATTGTTTAGTGTAAATATAACAAAAACCCAACCCTGAGTCATTATTTTTAAGTTGTTTAGGGGGTTTAATTTGCTCAGAGGTTTATCTTGTCATGCCAGAAAATTCCCAGGGGGGGAGATTAATGTTAAAGGGGGTAAAGACATCAGGGGGTTTAATTTAGTCAGGATATTTTCTGGTCATATGAATAAATTCCCGGGGGGGGGGGGGGTTAATGTTACAAGGGGTTAATGACACACGTGGGCCTATTTTAGAGAGTGTTGTGTATGTAAACATAATAAAAAAACACTCTGTCCCTATCTATTATTGAAGCTTCACTAACGCTCAGCCAACTGCCGATGTGGAAGGGGGTTTTAGTCACTCGTTAACGTAGAAATACAAGGTCAATCTCTAACCAACATGAATCGCACTAATTATAGTTGCATACATCTAAAACACCATTTAGTGCATTTATCAGGCTTACGGATAGATAAACGACAGAATGCTACTGAACCTTTTTTTAGATCTCTAGATTGTCTAGTTATGGATTTAAGTTATGACCAATGGTTCGGTTGCTACCGCCTCCAGAAACAAAGTTTTCACCTAAAAAGTATAAAATATTTCCTTTTAAACAGGTTTTTTGGCCAGACCATTTAGGATAGGGCCAAAAGTTACTGGACGTTATTTGTAGAACACGTCGTTTACTAAAACTTATTAAATGACATGTTTTGAGCTATGACCAACCGTTTAGCCGCTATCAAGCCCGGAATGTAAATTTGTAGGCGAAAATTTCTAAATATTTTCACTTACTAGCGTTTTGTGGACAAACCAATGGAGATAGAGTAAAATGTCACTTGACCTTTTTTGTAGATCACATTATTTCCTAAATCCAACCTTTGATTTATTTTGACCTCCGACCAATGGTTTCGCCGCTATCGACCTCAAAAACAAACTTTTCACGTAAATATTACAAAACAAATTGCACATAATCACTGTTTTTTTTCGGCCAAACCAATGGAGATAGGGCAAAAGGTCACTGGACCTTTTCTGTAGATCGCGCAATTTGCTAATTTGATGGGTCAATCAGATTTGAGCTACGACCAACTGTTCGGCCGCTATCGGGATCGAAACATTATTTTTATCGAAAAAATCTCTGGAATTTCAAATGTTCGAGCGTTTTGTCGCTTAACCATGGAAGATACAGCAAAAAAGTCACTGGACCTTTTTTGTAGATCACTTCATTCCTGACCATGAATTTTTCGTCAGATCCGAGCTAGCTCAAACGGTTTCGCCCGCTATCGGACTTACAAAAAAGGCCTGCAGGCGCGAAAAATGCGCAAATTTTCTCGAATTTTTTTGAGGGGTTTAAAAGTAAAAAAAGTCCGGTTTTCAGACTTTTTCCTGTTGGTTACACGACAAAAGGTACCCGCGTGCCAAATTTCAAGTTTCCAGCACTTCTAGAACTATGTTAGAATTTGTATACCCTATCAGTCAGTCAGTCAGTCAGTCAGTCAGTTACATATGCGGCTGTATATAATATAGGACTCGCCTTCGGCTCGCTGGGGGCTACGCCCCCAGGCCCCCAAAGTAAACGCTTGCAAATTCGGGGATAAGCGGAATTCGGTGACTGGTTAAGTCCGGACATTAAGTAAAATGACAAGGGATTTAAAAATTGACCTTTTTCATAGATTTTTTTCCGGATTCGTAAAAACTTTTGACTTTGAGGGCATTTTGCGGTTAAACCGTTAGAGATACGACAAAAAGTGACTGGACCTTTCTTGTTGGAAATTTAATTTTGTCTTTCGATTGTGCCCTCAGATCTGATCTACGACCTATGGTTTCGCCAGAAATGAGCTCGGGAGAAAAGTCTGCACGGGTCAGCTATCTTGAATTGTTTAGTATAAACATAATAAAAACCGACCTCAAGGCCAGTATATTTAAGTCGAACAGGGGGTTTAATATCACCAGGAGACTATCTAGTCAAGGCGAGAAATTCCCTGGGTGGGTGATTAATGTTAAGGAGGTTAAGACAAGAGGGGGTTTAATTTTCGTCAGGATATTGTCTGGTCATATGAACAAATTCCCAGGGGGGGTTAACGTTTACCGGGGGATAAGTCTCCAGGGGGTTATCTGGTCATACCAGGATCTTCCCAGGGGGGGGGGTTAAGAGATTTGGTGACTGGTAAAATTCGGACATGAGGTCATGGCGCAGGAAATTCCCTGGGGGGGTTTAATGTTACCAGGGGGGGTTAACACACATCAGGGGTTTGAATGTACAGGAGGTTATCAGGTCATACCAGGAAATCCCCGGGGGGGGGGTTTAATATTACCGGGGGTTAATGGACACACTTGGGCCTTTTTTAGAGGGTATTGTGTCTGTGAACATAATAAATATTCCTCTGTCCCTATCTACTATTGACCGCTTAGCTAACGCTCAGCCAACTCCCGAAGTCACTGAAACCTTTTCTGTAGATCACGTTATTTTCCTAAATCCCGTTTAAAATTTGTTTTGAGTTACGACCAACCGTTTAGCCGCTATTCAAGCCCGGAAATGTAAATTTTTAGGCGAAAATGTCCAATATTTTCACTTAATCGCGTTTTGCGGTCAAACTAAGGGAAATATAGTAAAAAGTCACTGGACCTTTTTTTGTAGGTCATCTTATTTCCTAAATAAAACGTTAGTCTTATTTTGACCTCCGACCAATGGTTTCGCCGCTATCGACCCCAAAAACAAAAGTTTCGCGTAAAAGTTACAACAAAATTGTACATAATCACGTTTTTTCGGCCAAACCAATCGAGATAGGGCAAAAGGTTACTGGACCTTTTCTGTAGATCGCGCAATTTTGCTAATTTGATGGGTCAATCAGATTTGAGCTACGACCAACGGTTCGGCCGCTATCGGGCTTGAAACATTATTTTTATCGAAAAAATCTCTGGAATTTCAAATGTTCGAGCGTTTTTGTCGCTTAACCATGGAAGATAGAGCAAAAAGGTCATTAGACCTTTTTTGTAGTTCACTTCATTCCTGACCATGAATTTTCCGTCAGATCCGAGCTAGCTCCAACGGTTCGCCCGCTATCGGGCTTACAAAAAATGCCTGCAGGAGTGAAGAATGCGCGATTTTTTGGGAATTTTTTTGAGGGGGTTGAAAATGAAAAAATTCTCACTTTTCGGGATTTTCCTGGTGGTTTACACGTGGAAAGCTATCTGTGTACCAAATTTCAAGTCTCTAACTCATCTGGAAGTAGGTTAGAATTAGTATACGTGAGTCAGTTCAGTCAGTCAGTTACACATGCGGTTGTATATATATTAGACTCGCCTTCGGCTCGCTGGGGGCTACGCCCCCAGGCCCCCAAAGTAAACGCTTGCAAATTCGGGGGGAATACAGCGGAATT
>NW_025780722.1:0-54891 GCF_021130785.1 Homalodisca vitripennis
ACAACGTTTAGCAAAGGTCCTTAAAGTTTTATTTTGGTGATCGAGAAATCAATAACAAAACAATGTCAAACCTATCTTATATTTTAATATTGATATCTCTCAATCAGCACGTTGTGCTGTTAAGAGATTGTGAAGAAGATACATCAATGCGGGGTTAACTTGGAAAAACATAATATGGCGAAACCTCTATACCTATAGTTATTTAAATTTCAACCGATAATCAAGAACGTTTTTATTTCTTTCCCATCGGATTCGCTTTACTCAAGTATTGTTTTCCCTGCCTAAACCTGCCTCAGGACTATTTAAAACGATAAAAAATATTTTATCTCAATTATAAAAGACGCTGTTTTTAAATGTATTCATACTATAAAGTTCAGTTAATCATAGTGAGAATTTACGGATTTACAATACTCTATTGTCGTATATATTGATATCGTCCTGAGGTAGATAGCAGCACACGTCACGTAAACCAAGATATCCCCAATTAACCCACCTAATTAGGGGAGGGGATTATTACATGGGTAGAAGAGCGAACGACCTGCCCAAGGACTGGCCCTAGTACCATGGAATGCTCTAACCTGGGTGCGCATAACAGTTTCACTGCTGCCATTGCTGTTGGTTCTAGTAACAGTGATGAATGCACGGCTACTGTTTTAAGCACAGTTTCCACTGCTGCCATTGCTGTTGGTTCTCAGTAACAGTGATGCATGCACGGCTACTGTTTTAAGCACAGGCAGTCCCAATCCATGCCAAGGTTGGTCATTTAAAAATAATTTTTAAATTAAAATCTTCATATATCGTTTTGAAATTTCCTTCACGATATAGACTTCTGAAGATTTTACTTAAAATGTTTACTAACCATCTTGTTGCAAGGCAACATGCCAAACACTAATGCGGATGGTCCACATAATCTTTACAAATTTGTTAATTATTATTTGCTGAGCTAGAAAAATATATTCTTATACTACATGCAAATTAGTTAACAATTAGGACTAAAGGGTAATACAGTTTTAGTAATCCCGACATGACAGCTAGATAGTCCCTTGGCTTGGCCACTGGCACTGCTTTATTCTTAACAACTATTTACTGTGACGGTTAAAATCTCTAATTCTCTAAAAATTAATGAAATTCAATTGTAATCTTAGTTTGATTTTTTTTAATGAAATTCCTGCATACCTAATTTTGCAACTGTTGCAACTGGCAATAATTTCATTTATAGTCACAACTTTCTGTATTTCTGGGTATATATATACACTTTTACAAAATGAGTGGAAAATGCAACCTATACATTTTTTTTAAATAAGATTCTCACACACGTGACGGCAGCCTAACACGTCCAGTCAGATGAAAAAAATGCTTTCTCCCTTTGTCGCAGAAAAGAAAATTTTAATTAAAAAACTCTTATAGTTTTTGGATTCCATTAAAATCTGAATGCTTCAATTATCAAAATAAATAATGTTCATGAAAAATACACTCATTTTTAGTTAAACCCTATCCAGCTCGATTACATTTTCAATTATAATATGGTACATATGCGGTATTTAAAATATTTCTTGATGCAAGTAATATTTTTTTCCTAACATATTTACATGAAAACAATATTCTTAATGCTGAAAAAACTGATTTTTTCGTACAAGCTTAGATCAATGATATTTTATGTTTAGACCACATATTACCCTATAAAATGTCTATAATATTTATTATTATCCTCAAGAAGTAGGATTTTTTCTTGTTTCTTTAGATAAACAGAGTGTGTATATATATATATATATATATATATATATATATATCATTTCCCCATATTATTTACAAAACACTTCCAAAATAATCACTTATTTTTGTTGTATTTTTGCCCAGGCATAGGTAAGTCACGTATTAACACTCAATATTATTGTTTAAATGTACCTTGAACATTTAACACCCTGGTGTAAAGTTATAGTTCTTCTTCCTGATAATTTCCATATGTAACTTAAGCCATACGAATAGTCAATTTCTAAACAAACAATAATTATTCCTCGTTTCCATGAAAACACAATTTTAAAAACCTAATACCCTTTTAAAAATTGTTTCGGACAGTGGCACTTTGAGCAATTTGGCTTCAAGTTCATACGTAGAAAGTTAGCAAAGTTCATATTCAGACTTCTTCCGAGCTATGACCGGAACACCACGGCTGAACCTGTATCGTTTATGCTGGAAAATTCTTCAAATGGATAAGTAAAAGCATCGCACTTTTTATTGGATGATAATCACGTAGATGTTGCCTTGTTTGTACTCCTGTATATGTTGTCTGAATTTTGGTGTTAGTTAGACAATTAAACTTTGATTTTAGATTGTAGCAACTCATGACTTTGACTTATTTACATGTAGAATAGCAGAAGTACTATAACCCTACTTATTTTACTGTATATTTAACTGTATGTAATTAATGTATGGGCACCAGCCACTTCTCAACATACTTGTCCGTTATTATCACTACTACTGTGGCGGTACAGTTGATTAAATATTTGCATAAATTAAAAACAACTTAACACACGCTTCAATAAAGTTATACAATGTTTAACATTTATATGTATTTCCCTAGACTTTCTTAATTTTGGCTTTTTAGAATAAGCGAAAGTGTGTATATCAAAGTAGACACGCTTATAGGAAGAAAAAAATGTTGCGAGTTGTAACGTAATAATGAACGTATTTATTTCTTAAATTGGCGGCACAATTGCTTTGTTGCCAGAACATGTTTATAAAAGTATTCCCTCGTGATATTTACTTTTAAAAGTATTTATTCACTTGTATATTGTTTAAAGTTGCGTAAATTCAGTATTCCAGAGCCAATTCTTATCGTTCAAGTACTCAACCTGGTCCTTAAAAGTGTTGGAAAAATTTATCTTAGGAACAAAAGTTATAATTATTTGGAGTTGTGGTGGTGATCGACATATAAAAGTATCAATAGGGTTAATAATATGAAATAATAAATTTTTTCTAAAATTATATTTCTTACGCTTTAGACACACAAAAACTGACCCCCCAGACAAGTAAAAGTATTTTTAATTACATTTAAATATTTTACCTAACGATTTTCTCTCCTTTTTATTTTCCTGACAGTGATTGAAAATATTACCTAAATGTTAGTATAAAGTATAAAGATCCAGGAAAATTTTTTAGGAAAGATCCCAGCTTGATATTTTTTTATCCCTTTCGGTGCTGTATCGTTTTGATTCTTCCAAACGTAGCGAAGTTGACAGTTGATTTCTTCCAGGTCAACCAGTAAAACTCGGATTGATTGTGTCATGTTATAAGCTTTATATGAACACGCGTAGGTCACCTTGCGCTGTAACTATACTTTACTGATTCTGATTCAACTAGACAATGTTGTAAGAGCTGGACTAGATGTTTATATTTACAAGCATTAATCTTAGTTCTTTTTCCCATCTTGATTAAATCTAACATATACAAAAAATAATGGTAGATTTACATTATTGCGAGAAAACTAGCGGCTAATAGTGATCCACGACTTGACTCCCGAGGCTCTGATTGCGTACTGACAGGGTTAGGTGCATTTACTGGTTAATTTTTCAAATCTCCTGTGATATCAGCAGACACAACAACTTCGTTTTCCGCTGCTGGAACTTAAATATTCGACCGCAAGTAGTTTTAACATGAGTCGTTTCTCGTTATGTCTTCATTAACGTCATCAATGTATTGCCTCCATAAAGACCTCCAGGGTGTTGGTAAAGGTAGTACCTGTGTGTCTACTACCTGTGGTCGTGGGTTCACTTCCAACACAACATCAGTGAGAACAGGGCAAAAATTATTAACGGAGAATATTAAGAATATTTAATAAAAATAAAGATTCCATAAAGTTAATAAATTTATGGATTCCATTGTTAGAAAGTTTCTATATAAACTAAATTATAAGGGTTTCAATATTTAGTAATTTTTAACCGTTGTGAACTTTATCTTTATGAAAAGGTAAGTCCAATGTTTATAATTTTTACTGTTCTTAAATTTTTATATATTGTGAACGTAGAAGTCTTATCCTATCAGATCCTAATATTAAATCAAACTTATCTTTAAAAATAATATTGACACATATTTCAAGTCAGCACATTGTGCACTTGAAAGATTGGGTGCAATTAGGAGTGTACTTCAAGATAAAATTGAACTAAATAAGGAGTAACCTCTATATTTATATAACTTAAATTGCAACCGAGAATAGAATATATTTCCTTTTAATATCAACCGGGTGTGTCAAATAAAAATTTTGTTTTCTTGTCATAATCTACTTGCACTACAATAATAATTAAACAATTATGTAATCTGAAAAACATTAAACGCATTTATCATGTATTAATACGGTAAAGTTCTAGTAATAAATTTACGGATCTAAATTATTCTCTTGTCGAGTAAGTGCATATTGTCTGTGGTAGATTGCAGCACAAGTGACGTAAGCTAAATATCTCAAATAATCAACCTAATAAGGGAGGGGAGTATTACATGGTAGAAGGGCGCCGACCTGGCCAAGGACTGGCCCTAGTACCTTGTAATGCTCTAACCTGTGTGCGCGTAAACAGTTTCACTGCAGCCATTGCTGTTGGTTCTGGTAAACACTTGTGGAGGCACGGCAACTGCTTTAAGCACAGGCAGTCCCAATCCCTGCCAAGGTTGGTTATTAGAAGTGTTATAAGTTACATTTTAATGGATCTCATATACATTTCCTTCGTTACATATTTTCTGTCTGTATTTACGCCACTACAATATTATCTATAAAATATTATCTAAGCATTAGTTTTAATAATTTACTCATTATGTTTTCATTATTAATTTGAAATCATGTTTCAGCATGCTATATGTCTTATCCTCAATGCGAGATGACACAGTACTGTAAGTATTTGAGTTAAAAGAAAAACAAGGAAACACCAAACTTTCAGACGGTAAAAAAATTTGCGGTCGTGGTCGTTTGACTAAAGTTATTATTGATGAGATTCAAACTTACTATGGTCTGGCCATTCTAAGAAACACAGATAGTTTAGTAAATATGAAAAGAGCTATTTGGGCTACCTCGTATTTTCATCTTGCAAGCACTGACCAAGAACCAGCACATGGTTTGTGCCCAAAAGACACTGACACATGGTGTAAATTTAGAAAATCTGAATCTTTGGGTACAGACTACAAACATAGTGACCACACTCACCTTCCTCCTACAGTTATGGCAGAGATAAAGCCCATTTTTAGAGATTTATCTCAAGAACATTTGTTGCGGAAGTGCCTCCATGGTGGAACACAAAATCCTTGCGACAGCCTGAACAGCAAAAATTTGGAACCGGTTACCGAAATCGACCTTTGTGATGAAGAACACACTTGACTTGGGAATTTATGAAGCCATTGCTAACTTCAATGATGGCAATATCACAAAGTGTTAAATCCTGAGTAAATTTGGTATTTCCCCTGGCCCAATGTGTATAAACACAATGAAGAACTTTGACTTGACCCGGATTAAAAACGCCGAGAAAGATATATTGAAAATCGAGAAAAAGTGCCGGAAACAGCGAGATATTGCTAAGAAAAGACTAGAGGACATGTATGAAGAGCAGGAAGATCCAGACAACCCTTCATATGGACCAGGCATGCACTAAGGTAGGATTACTTAAGTCACTTTGGTTAAATGAATGTTTACTAGCGATTTTCCAAAAAACAGACTTTTTACACTTAGGAACAATTTTCTCCTGAACTACTTGAGTTATTGCATTGTTTTTTGGTTTTGTTTTCTTATTTTACACTACAATGAACAATATGAATGATGGGATATTCATTATTTATACTAGAATATATTTTTTTATTAAAAATAAATTTTAATTTTGAATGTTTTTTTCAACATTTTTTTGTTTTAAATTAAAAATGTGTTATTTTCATTTAATTCAAAAACCCATCACTTAATTGTTAGGTATAAGGATAAGGATCAAAATATAAAAAAATTAGCTTATTACCTCTAATGGTTTTGGAGTTTGTGTGTTCCTAAGTTTGTGCTTTTTAACATGGAAAGGATAGGACGAGCCGAACCCCCTTTTAGCAAATTACTGTGAAAGCAAAGTAAAAGTTTGAATAAGTAAACCAAGCCCGAAAGATACGCAGAATAAAGCCTACAACACCATAAAAAACGATATATTGAAAACAATCAATCGTTCAGAAACAGAAATAAATTTCAAATCACAATCAGATAATAATATGCAGACGGAAAATACGTCACGAAGGAAATGTATATGAGATGGAACTTTCCGAGAGTATTTAAAATAACCAACCTTGGCAGGGATTGGGACTGCCTGTGCTTAAAACAGATGCCTTGCATTCACCACTGTTACTAGAACCAAGAGCAATGGCTGCAATGACGCTGTTATAAGCACCCAGGTTAGAGCATTCCATGGTACTAGGGCCAGTCCTTGGGCAGGTTGTCACTCTTTTACCATTTAATACTCCGCTCATTTATTAGATTGGTTAATTTATATATGTGGGTTACGTCACGTGTGCTGCAAATCTACCGCAGACAACATGCACTTCCTCGACAAGAGAAGAATGTAGATCCGTAAATTCTCACTAAGACGTATTGAACTTTAAAGTGTAAATATTTGATAACAGCGTTTAATGTTGCCATATTATTGTTTTTATATATTTTTTAACTATTATTGAAGTTTGAGTACATTTATAGAAGAAAAAATTATTTTTTTATGAAAGACCGCTTAATTTTAAAAGGAAATGTACACCGTTCTCGCTTTTAATGAAAGTAATAAAATAAATAAATATAGGTTACTCCATACGTTCTTCGATTTGACACAAATTTCTGCAATGCTTGTACCAAATCACTCAATTGCACAATGTGCTGACTTAAGACATGTAGAAATATTATTATAAATAAGTTAGATCTAATATTAGGATATGATAGGAATTTCACGTTCCATAGGTATAAAACGTTAAGACGAATGCTAAATATTGGATTAACCTTTTAGTTAAGATTATGTTAAAATAGGTTAAATACGACTAAATATTAATGAATTTAGTTTCTATGTATAAGAGATAGGACTTTCCGATCGTATATAGAGAAGAGAATGTCAAATAAATGTATTAAAATGTTAATTTAAGTTTTGAAAATGACCAAACTTGGCCGGGAATGGGACTGCCTATGCTTAAAACAGTTGCCTTGCATTCATCACTGTTACTAGAAAGAACAGAAATGGCTGCAGTGAAACTGCTATGCGCACCCAGGTTAGAGCATTACATAATTAATTGGGCTAGTCCTTGAGCAGGTAGTCGCCATTCTAACATGTAATATACCCCCCCTCCCTTATTAGATTGGTTAATAATTATTGATATACGTAGGTTACGCCGCGTGTGCTGCAATCTACCGCTGATAATATGCACTTCCTCAACAAGAGAATAATGTAGATCCGTAAATTCTCACTGAGACTAGTTGAACTTTACAGTATAATTACTTGGTTATAGCGTTTATTGTTTCAGATTACATAATGTTTAAGTATTATTGTAGTCCGTGTAGATTTAAACAAGAAAAGAGCATTTTATGTAACAAAGAGGTTGCTATTTAAAGGCAATTTATTCTATTCTCGGTTGCAATTTAAGTAATATTAATACAGTGCCTACCCTATATATAATGTTGTTACGTCTGACGAAGGATTTCGATCCAATTCCACCCAGTCTTTCAAGTGCACAGTGTGCTGACTTGAGAGACGTATAAATATTATTATAAATAGTTTGATATAATATTAGGATATGATACGAATTTCACGTTCCCTAGGTATAAACTTTTAAGACGAATGCAAAACATTGGACTAACCTTTTAATTAAGATTATGTTAAAAAAACGGTTCAAAAACGAACAATATTGAAATAGTTATGAATTTAATTTCTATGTATATGAGATAGAACTTCCAGATCTATATACAGAAGGAAACGTAATATAAATCTATTAAAATTTTAATTTAAGAATATTTAAAATGACCAACCTTGGCAGGGATTGGGACTGCCTGTGCTTAAAACAGTAGCCGTGCATTCATCCCTGTTACTAGAACCAACAGCAATGGCTGCAGTGAAAACTGCTATGCGCACCCAGGTTAGAGCATTACATGGTACTAGGGCCAGTACTTGGACAGATTGTAGCCCTTCCACCATGTAATACTCCCCTCCCTTATTAGATTGGTTAATTCATATATTTAGGTTACGTCTCGTGTGCTGCAATCTACCACAGAAAATATGCACTTTTTCGACAAAACAAAAATCTAGATTCGTAAATAATTACTGAGACGTATTAAACTTTACAGCTTAAATACTTTATAATAGATTTAAAGGTTTTTATTATATATTATTAAACTATTATTGAAGTCCAAATACATTTATAAAAAAAAGGATATGTGTGTGTGTGTGTGTGTGTGTGTGTGTGTGTGTGTGTGTGTGTGTGTGTGTGTGTGTGTGTGTGTGTGTGTGTGTGTGTGTGACAGACATCTTAATATTAAAAGGAAACGAATCCTGTTTCTCGGTTTTAATTTAGGTAATATAAATAGAGGTTACTCTATATAATCTTCGATTTGACACAAATTTCTGCAATGCTTGTACCAAATAACTCAAGTGCACAATGTGCTGACTTGAGAGATGTATAAATATTATTATAAATAATTTTGATATAATATTAGGATTTGATACGATAAGAATTTTACGTTCCCTACGTATAATACGTTAAGACGAATGCTAAATATTGGACTAACCTTTTAGTTAAGATTATGTTAAAAAAGGTTAAATTAAAATACGACTAAATATTGAAATAGTTATGAATTTTGTTTCTATGTATATGAGATAGAACTTCCCGATTTATATAGAAAAAATATCAAATAAATCTATTAAAGTTTTAATTTAAGAATTTAAATCAACCAACCTTGGCAGGGATTGGGACTGCCTGTGCTTAAAACAGTAGCCGTGCATTCATCACTGTTACTAGAAAGAACAGAAATGGCTGAAGTGAAACTGCTATGCGCACCCACGTTAGAGCATTACATAATTAATTGGGCTAGTCCTTGAGCAGGTAGTCGCCATTCTAACATGTAATACCCCCCTCCCTTATTAGATTGGTTAATAATTATTGATATATGTAGGTTACGCCGCGTGTGCTGCAATCTACCGCTGATAATATGCACTTCCTCAACAAGAGAATAATGTAGATCCGTAAATTCTCACTGAGACTAGTTGAACTTTACAGTTTAATTACTTGGTTATAGCGTTTATTGTTTCATATTACATAATGTTTAAGTATATTGTAGTCCGTGTAGATACAAGAAAAGAGCATTTTATGTAACAAAGAGGTTGATATTTAAAGGCAATTTATTCTATTCTCGGTTGCAATTTAAGTAATATTAATATAGTGCCAACCCCATATATAGTGTTGTTACATCTGACGACGGATTTTGATCCAATTCCACCCAGTCTTTCAAGTGCACAGTGTGCTGACTTGAGAGACGTATCAATATTATTATAAATAAGTTTGATATAATATTAGGATATGATATGAATTTCTCATTCCCTAGGTAACAAATTTTCAGACGAATGCTAAACATTAGACTAACCTTTTAATTAAGATTATGTTAAAAAACGGTTAAACACGAATAAATATTTTGTTATAGTTATGAATTTAATTTCTATGTATATGAGATAGAACTTCCCGATCTATATAGAGAAGGCAACGTAATATAAATCTATTAAATTTTTAATTTAAGAATTTAAAATGACCAACCTTGGCAGGGATTGGGACTGCCTGTGCTTAAAACAGTTGCCTTGCATTCACCACAGTTACTAGAACCAAAAGCAATGGCTGCAATGACGCTGTTATAAGCACCCAGGTTAGAGCATTACATATTACTTGGGCTAGTCCTTAAGCAGGTAGTCGCCATTCTAACATGTAATACCCCCCTCCCTTATTAGATTGGTTAATAATTATTGATATATGTAGGTTACGCCGCGTGTGCTGCAATCTACCGCTGATAATATGCACTTCCTCAACAAGAGAATAATGTATATCCGTAAATTCTCACTGAGACTAGTTGAACTTTACAGTTTAATTACTTGGTTATAGCGTTTTATTGTTTCATATTACATAATGTTTAAGTATATTGTAGTCCGTGTAGATACAAGAAAAGAGCATTTTATGTAACAAAGAGGTTGATATTTAAAGGCAATTTATTCTATTCTCGGTTGCAATTTAAGTAATATTAATATAGTGCCTACCCCATATATAATGTTGTTACGACTGACGAAGGATTTTTATCCAATTCCACCCAGTCTTTCAAGTGCACAGTGTGCTGACTTGAGAGACCTTATCAATATTATTATAAATAAGTTCGATATAATATTAGGATATGATATGAATTTTTCGTTCCCTAGGTAACAAATTTTCAGACGAAAGCTAAACATTGGACTAACCTTTTAATTAAGATTATGTTAAAAACGGTTAAACACGAATAAATATTGAAATAGTTATGAATTTAATTTCTATGTATATGAGATAGAACTTCCCGATCTATATAGAGAAGGCAACGTAATATAAATCTATTAAATTTTTAATTTAAGAATTTAAAATGACCAACCTTGGCAGGGATTGGGACTGCCTGTGCTTAAAACAGTTGCCTTGCATTCACCACAGTTACTAGAACCAAAAGCAATGGCTGCAATGACGCTGTTATAAGCACCCAGGTTAGAGCATTACATATTACTTGGGCTAGTCCTTAAGCAGGTAGTCGCCATTCTAACATGTAATACCCCCCTCCCTTATTAGATTGGTTAATAATTATTGATATATGTAGGTTACGCCGCGTGTGCTGCAATATACCGCTGATAATATGCACTTCCTCAACAAGAGAATAATGTAGATCCGTAAATTCTCACTGAGACTAGTTGAACTTTAGAGTTTAATTACTTGGTTATAGCGTTTATTGTTTCATATTACATAATGTTTAAGTATATTGTAGTCCGTGTAGATACAAGAAAAGAGCATTTTATGTAACAAAGAGGTTGATATTTAAAGGCAATTTATTCTATTCTCGGTTGCAATTTAAGTAATATTAATATAGTGCCAACCCCATATATATTGTTGTTACATCTGACGAAGGATTTTGATCCAATTCCACCCAGTCTTTCAAGTGCACAGTGTGCTGACTTGAGAGACGTATCAATATTATTATAAATAAGTTTGATATAATATTAGGATATGATATGAATTTCTCATTCCCTAGGTAACAAATTTTCAGACGAATGCTAAACATTGGACTAACCTTTTAATTAAGATTATGTTAAAAACGGTTAAACACGAATAAATATTGAAATAGTTATGAATTTAATTTCTATGTATATGAGATAGAACTTCCCGATCTATATAGAGAAGGCAACGTAATATAAATCTATTAAATTTTTAATTTAAGAATTTAAAATGACCAACCTTGGCAGGGATTGGGACTGCCTGTGCTTAAAACAGTTGCCTTGCATTCACCACTGTTACTAGAACCAAAAGCAATGGCTGCAATGACGCTGTTATAAGCACCCAGGTTAGAGCATTACATATTACTTGGGCTAGTCCTTAAGCAGGTAGTCGCCATTCTAACATGTAATACCCCCCTCCCTTATTAGATTGGTTAATAATTATTGATATATGTAGTTTACGCCGCGTATGCTGCAATCTACCGCTGATAATATGCACTTCCTCAACAAGAGAATAATTTAGATCCGTAAATTCTCACTGAGACTAGTTGAACTTTACAGTTTAATTACTTGGTTATAGCGTTTATTGTTTCATATTACATAATGTTTAAGTATATTGTAGTCCGTTGTAGATACAAGAAAAGAGCATTTTATGTAACAAAGAGGTTGATATTTAAAGGCAATTTATTCTATTCTCGGTTGCAATTTAAGTAATATTAATATAGTGCCTACCCCATATATAATGTTGTTACGACTGACGAAGGATTTTTATCCAATTCCACCCAGTCTTTCAAGTGCACAGTGTGCTGACTTGAGAGACCTTATCTATATTATTATAAATAAGTTCGATATAATATTAGGATATGATATGAATTTTTCGTTCCCTAGGTAACAAATTTTCAGACGAAAGCTAAACATTGGACTAACCTTTTAATTAAGATTATGTTAAAAACGGTTAAACACGAATAAATATTGAAATAGTTATGAATTTAATTTCTATGTATATGAGATAGAACTTCCCGATCTATATAGAGAAGGCAACGTAATATAAATCTATTAAATTTTTAATTTAAGAATTTAAAATGACCAACCTTGGCAGGGATTGGGACTGCCTGTGCTTAAAACAGTTGCCTTGCATTCACCACAGTTACTAGAACCAAAAGCAATGGCTGCAATGACGCTGTTATAAGCACCCAGGTTAGAGCATTACATATTACTTGGGCTAGTCCTTAAGCAGGTAGTCGCCATTCTAACATGTAATACCCCCCTCCCTTATTAGATTGGTTAATAATTATTGATATATGTAGGTTACGCGCCGCGTGTGCTGCAATATACCGCTGATAATATGCACTTCCTCAACAAGAGAATAATGTAGATCCGTAAATTCTCACTGAGACTAGTTGAACTTTAGAGTTTAATTACTTGGTTATAGCGTTTATTGTTTCATATTACATAATGTTTAAGTATATTGTAGTCCGTGTAGATACAAGAAAAGAGCATTTTATGTAACAAAGAGGTTGATATTTAAAAGGCAATTTATTCTATTCTCGGTTGCAATTTAAGTAATATTAATATAGTGCCAACCCCATATATATTGTTGTTACATCTGACGAAGGATTTTGATCCAATTCCACCCAGTCTTTCAAGTGCACACTCTTGGGCAGTTCATGTCGGTGAACCTATTTTGTCCCTGTCACTGACAATTCAGAACACGATATTTGCTTTAAAAATTCATAGTTTTATTGATCTACATTCTATAATTCTTCCTTTTGCTTTTTGTAAACAACAATAATATATATATATATATATATTTAAAATTTGAGTTACACTATTAGTGAGCATTACTAGGATGTAACTCGTTTTAAAATTGCTTGGAAATATTTAAAATGTCTACTTTAAAATAACGTAATTGAAGTAGATGTATCTCAATATATAAGAATTATTTTCATTGCATTTAGAACAGTATTATATTGTCCTTCAAAAAAACGTATACTTGTCTTAAGTTAATTTGTTTCCATATTAGCTTTTGCAGTAATGCCCTGAATTAAGTACAATTAAGTTAGAAAGCCTGTTTCTGTAAAATGTAATATAATTCCTAAAATTATAATCTACTTTCAGTCTAAGGTGCTTTCGGCACCATAGATTTTGCATGGTTGTCCCAATCTAGAAATTAAAACATGTGATAATTCTACATAAGCCATACTACTGTAAATACATTCTAAGTTGATTTACAGGTCAATATTAAACAATTCCACAAAATAATAATAAGGTCAATGAGGGTTCACTTCTGACTGTCTAATGTCTTCCAGTTGAACATAAACTGTTTAGAACAAACATAATTGTGAGATTTTCATCTACGCAGCCCCATGAATGTCCAAGATCAGCACAACATTAACCGCAATTGTCGGAAATTTCCTGTAAGACCGCTAGTTGTGCATTAGCAAAGCCAATAACTCTAGTATATTATAGACTGTTTCTCTGCACGACATATTGAGAACGAATTTACCGATAGGTTATAAATTTTGCATGACCTTTATTTCTATACAAACAAATTTGGGATCCAAATCAATTATAAACCATGTCATTCCAATAGACCCTATATATCACCTTATGACAGACCTGAACGACTAGTGTCACATTAAGAGTATTGAGTTAACCAAGTGAGTTCGAGAACGCTCACCATTATAGAAAATAGCGTACGTAGTATAAATATAAAACAATGATTTAACAAAATACCCATACAATTAATACGCAATAAAATACTTTAGATTTCAACGTGAAATCAAAATAAATTTAGTTAGATGAAAATCAGCAGTAGTTCTGACTCTACACTTTTTGAATTATCTTCAATTATAAACGATCTTGAACTATGGCTGATTTATTTTTATACAAATTACTTTAGATTAACTTTTGGAATATCTACTCTAATAATTAACTAACTGCACGGATACAGTCTGACGCGTTCTTCATTTTCTACTTATTGTTTTAGAAAACGTATCAGGCTAGGTAACTTTTTACGCTATAACACGAACTATTTATGCTGCGAGAAATAGACGTTCTCTCTGACAAATTCTCAAAATTGCCATATACAGCTAATAGTCTACGAGTAGAAAATAAATTACCGCATAGTTGCCTCTAGCTACTTTAAATGTGTCAAATAAGTTTCAACTTTGCCACAAAGGGTCGAAATATTTAGATTGTTCGATTTCGAATTAATAGTCAGAGTACCTTAAGAATTCTTGAACGTAGTATTATTACTATTACTATTACTTCTTACGACCAAATCCAGACTTCTGTCAACCCTTTGCCTCGTTACAGTTGACACCTGTAGATGGGATACTAGCAAACATGTTCCCTAGCTCTCGTGTTTGGCTCTGTCACTTGGAGTGGATACGAAAACTTATCATCATTGAAAAAGTCTGGATTCATTCATAAAATTTACGAAATTTGACCTAAATTGATAACCAGTATTATATTTCATCTCTCAACTTAATAATTTATAGCATGGATAATTTGATTTTTCGTTTATTGATTGCAAGTATAGTACGATGAATAACACCAACAGAACGTAAACCACTATTATATTAGTACAAAGGTTAGTCTTTTGCTCGTCAGCTTGCATAACCTCCTACACTAATAGCTCTTCTGTAGTATCTGATTCCAACATAGCATTAAATATATCATTGCCAGTTGCTGAAACTCATCAATCTTCCCTCGCAACTCTTTCAAGTCATCCTTTGATTCACTACATTTACTTCATCTGTTCAGTAGTGATGTATTCAAGACGTAACATATTATAGTAAACGGATTGCGAACGGATTTAAGAGATATCGGGTGTTTTGCAATCAAACGCGAGCCTGTCCGGCTTTCAGGTTGGTAATTAATAGAAACTTATATATACAAAGCATAAATTTTACTATTTCTACTCAAATAGAACCATAAATAACAATAAAAAAATGTACTCAACACTTGTTTACAAAAATCACATGTCTTAAAATAAATAGCGGCTCTGTATCCTAACAAACTTTATCCATGGGAAATGATGGACGAAAACCACGCTGTACTACACTGCTCTCGCTGCAAGAACGTAAAAAACTTACACAAAAGGAGAATATTAGCTTTCTAAGATATTTAGTCAAATAAACACAAGGCTTCTTGTTTTTTGATATAGAAGAAACTTTTGCTTCATTTCTTTCATAGCGTATATTTTTTACCTTTGTGAATAGTAACTGTGGATTTATTTATTTTCCTTTGGGATATTGGGGTGGATTCCTAGATCCTCACACGTCAACCTGAGCTTATTGTGTGCCCCTTTGATGTTAGAGGGGTAAGCCTATCTTCGTGCCCTTAATTAGGCTAAGAAGCTTTTCCCCGATACTAGCATCTGGTTCGTCGCCTGGTTGTTTATCACCGAAAAGAGCCCTTCTCCTTGCTCCCAGTCTCTCACAGTCCAGTATTATGTGTTTTGCAGTCTCTTCAGACTTATTGCAGAGTCTACACTCCGAGTCCTCATTTCGTAAACCTAGAGTGTTTAGGTGTTTCCTGAAGTGGCCGTGTCCAGTGATCAAGGCAATCACTTGCTTAACCCGATCCCTCCCCAGCCCCATCAGCCATCTGGTGAATCCGGAGCTAGAATCGGCAAGCAGTCTTTTGCCGAGTGCTTGTCCTTGGTGACTCTGCCACCGCAAGCGGTGTGTCTTCCTGGACCATTTGTTTATACTTTGATAAGCGGCTGACTTGCTTATACCACAACTCGGTTCTGGACCGGTGTATGGCATGCTTGCTCCGCTTTTGGCAAGCCTGTCGGCGCATTCGTTGCCACCTATGCCTGTGTGGCCCGGTACCCAACCAAGACGCACACAGTTGCGTGATCCAAGCTTGCAGAGAGTGTTAAAGCACTCCCACACAAGCTTGGATGAAATGCTGTTGGAGTCAAGAGCTTTAAGAGCTGCCTGACTGTCTGACATTATACAGATGTTCATTTCCTGGTACCTTCTGGTGAGGCCTAGGTTGGCACAGGCTAGGATACCATAGATTTCGGCTTGAAATATGGAGCAGTTCCGACCCAAACTGCCGCTAAGGGCAGTTCTAGGGGATTGACTGAACACTCCATATCCAGTTCTACCCTTAATAAGCGAGCCATCCGTGTACCAGACAAAGCTCTTTCTTATTGTTGGGATGTTATCTTGCGATTTCCACTCATCTCTGGAGTAGAAGTCAACAGAGAATGGCTTATTGAATACGAACTCCGTTCTCATTGTGTCGGAGACCATTTCGAGAATAGCGCTTGGGTTTACAGCTTCAGTGATGGCGCCATGGCTCGCGTTAGACGCGCCATTCCTCCACAAGCCAGCAACCATCAGCCGATAAGCTGACTTACGCGCTTCAGCTTTTATATGAACATCAAGAGGTAGAAGTCCTAAAGCCACCTCGAGGGTCGCTGAGGGACTGCTCCTGAATGCTCCGGTTACAAAGATTGTGCCAAGCCTTTGTAAGCTTTCAAGCTTGGCTTTGGCAGTTACCTGATTCACCTTTGTCCACCAGACTAATGAACCATAAGTGATTTGAGGCCTTACAACTGCTTTGTAAAGCCATAGTGCTATATGGTGTTTTACGCCCCATGAGATTCCTGCAAGTCTCCTGGACGTCATGAGCGCCCACTTTGCTTTGTGCAGGATATTATTAAGATGATCATTCCACGTAAGCTTATGGTCTAGAGTCAGTCCTAAATATTTGACTGTCTTTGACCACTCCAGCTGAGTGGATGCGAGTTTCAGCCTAGAAAGAGACTCTAGGTTCTTTTTTCTAGTGAATGGTACAACTACTGTCTTAGAGGGATTTACTTTCAGTCCCTCTCCCTGACACCAGTTGTGTACATGTTGAAGGTTGGTATTCATGATATCAACAACAACATTTGTGTATTTTCCCTGTACCATAAGGACTATGTCGTCTGCATATCCTTGGACATAGATTCCGTTGTTAGTAAGGTCCTCAAGTAGACCATCTACTACTAGATTCCACAGTAGAGGTGACAGGATGCCTCCTTGAGGACATCCCCTTGTGGGTGCGATCACAAGCGATACTTCATTGAGATCGGCCCTGATCCGTCTGGAGCACAGCATGGCCCTAAGCCACCGGCACAGAGCTGGCTCGAGGCCACGTCGCTGTGCTCCACTTACCATTGCAGTGAATTTGGCATTGTCGAAAGCTCCTTCAATGTCTATGAAGGTGCACAATGCCAATTCCTTGGCGGACAGGCTATCCTCAATCCTACTGACTAATTGGTGCAGTGCTGATTCACAGGATTTGCCTTGCTGGTATGCATGTTGGTTGCGATGAAGGGGAGTGTCTGAGAGAACTCCCTTTCTCAGGTGCCTCTCCACCAGTCTTTCTAATGTTTTCAGTAGAAACGAAGATAAACTGATGGGACGAAAAGATTTAGGGACAGAGTAGTCCGCTCTCCCTTTTTTAGGGGTGAAGACCACCCTGTTGAGACGCCAGACTTGTGGTATGTACCCATAGGCTAGGCTCGCCCTGAATAGTTCACATAGAAGGGTAAGGAGATTCTCCGGCCCTTGTTGAAGCAGGGCCGGAAAGATTCCATCCCCTCCTGCAGATTTGAAAGGGGCAAATTTAGAAATTGCCCATTTGGCTTTAGAGAGAGTGACAATCCTTCTGGCAATGGCCCAGCTACCACGACAAGCTCTTGGCCGTGAGCCTGCCTCGTGATTACCAGACGTTCCAGTGTCGTCATTCTCAAAGATACAATCAGGGAAGTGAGTCTCAAGGAGAAGTTTGAGGCTATCAATAGACCCGGAAGTGTGTTGACCTCCCTGGGACCTTAAAGATCCCAAGTGACCGGTTGGACTTGAGGCTAGCAAGCGTTGCAGTCTAGCTGCCGCGCTTAACTCATTTACCTTCTGTGTAAACTGCCTCCAGGAACTTTGTTTTGCTTTTTTAATTGCTAGGCTGTATTCTGTTAGAGCTCTATGATAGGACTCCCAGATACGGCTCCTTTTGCATTGATTGTACAGCTTCCTGACATTAGCCCTTTTGCGAGCGAGGTCTGCAGTCCACCACTTACTATTGGTTCGACTCTTCCCCCGTCGCAATGGGCAATTGTCATGGAAGCTATTGATTATAGCATTCTGCAGGTCAGAAGCTATCTGATCTATGTCTGTGAAGCATCGCACCCTTCCGCCTACCGATCCCAACTGTGACTGAAGGTCAGACTTATATCCCAACCAGTCAGTCCTCCTGGGATTACGATAGAGGACCTCTGCAGCCTCATCTTGCAAGTTAAAGAGGATATACCTGTGATCCGATAATGAGGCCTCTTCGCTTACGTGCCACTTATCAACCATTCCAAGTATTCCTTGTGTGCAGATTGTTATGTCAATAACTTCTTGTCTAATTCGTGTTGCGAACGTAGGGCGGTTACCTTTATTACATATAAATAGGTCCCTACTTAGAAGAAATTGTAAAAGTGCCTCACCTCTAGGGTTAGTGTTGGTGCTGCCCCATCCAGCAGAGTGATGGGCGTTTGGCGTCACAACCTAGAAGAAGTTGTTGACGTCTGGCTTGTGCTTCTTCCACCAGGAGCTCTAGGTCTCTTGATGGAGGGAGTTCCCTGGCATCATATGGCAAGTATACGGAGCCTACAATTGTGCTCTGCACTGTGCCTCCATTCTTCCAGGTCAGTGTGCCCACAGTGAGATCTCTGGAGCAGAATTCGTTGAGGGTTAGAAAATCCAAGCCTCTCCTCAACAGGATGCAGGTTCTGACATTCCTTAGAGAGGTACAGTAAATTAACTTACCTTTGGTTTCATTTAGGCCCGCCACTCTCCCTTGGTGAAGCCATGGTTCTTGAATCAGTGCCAGATCAAATCCCTCCTGGAGGAAGAACTGGCAGAAGGCTGCCGAGGCAGCCCTACTGTGCTGGAGGTTGATTTGTAGAACTCGTGGCATTGTCCTTGACTGTCGAGGAGACAATTGAGACCTGCCAGAGTCCTAAGTTGGCTCTACAGTTGGAAGCCTTCACAGCCTTGTAGCAGACCTCGTCCAGGAAGCAGACGAATCCGTAACCTTTCGGGTCTGGCTTGGATGGAAGGATTTTCCACTCGTTTACATTCAGGTTGGGGTTCTGCTTATTGAACATCTCAAGTACCTTTTCAGGTGTCTTCTTCAGAAGCTTCGGGTGAGCTCTGAAAAACACCCTGGTGGACCTCAAGATGTCCTTACGCAGACCCACTCTCAGAGAGATATCATCTCCCAGAGGTTTTATTCTTTGGATAACTTCTTCCAGCCAACGTTTGGTGTGTTCGTTGATGCAGGAAGCAATTAAAACACCTTTCTCTAGGTAGGTGCCCGCAAACGATGGAACGGAACCATCCTCCAGGGGTTGGATTTCTTCCATAATTGCGTCCTCGATGGCTTCTCCTTGCTCTGCACTAAGCTTCGCTTCCGGTAGCCTTCGAGGGCTATGGCCATTTTAATCGCTGCGACCTCTCTGTAGGTAGCCTTGGGTGTGCTACCAGAGGCCTCGGGATCGTGGGCTTCGGGCTTTTGGGTTTCCCTCCTAGCCTTCTTTGCGGGTCCCTCAGCGGAGGGCGGGGTGACCAAGGTGCCTCTGGGGCGTTTGGCCGACCCCACCCCCGCCTTGGTACCCGCAGTTGGGCCCGGAGTTGAGACCTCCTGCCGTTCGGGATTCTTTTTCTTCTTCTTTTTTCCCCCTCCTCCACTTGGAAGGGTCAAAAGCTTCACCCTTTTCAAGAAGTTTAGCCTTTAGTGCTTCTCTTCTTTGAGCAGTGGTGAGATTGGGCCTCTTCATTCTGAGGTTGCCGAGTTGCTCTGTGGCATCATCCAGCGTACCTGTAGACCTGGGAGTGCTTGGGCTGTTGAGGAGCTGATCTTCTATATCTTGAAGGGATTTTACTTCCTCAGCGCTTGTACTGCCTTCCTCAGATAAAGCCTTGCCATGTATGGGAGCTTCAGTGTGCAATGGAACCTCCTGTGTTCCTAAGGCACTTTGTTGAGGAGAAGGTAGGGATGTTGGCATAACAACCTCTTGAGTTGTGTTGCCAGGTGGTGGTATGTGCGAGGTAGCTTCAGGAGCTACCTCAGCAGGAAGAGGTAGGTTAGAAACAGCTTCAGGAGCTGTTTCAAGGGTTGGTTTGTTTTGTTTTTTGTGTTTGTTTCTTTCCATGTTGTTCCCACGAGAAGCTAGGGAATGGAAGGTCCGCCCAGACAGAGCCCCGCATGCCTGGGTAAGCTGCTTTTAAACTGGAGGGTCGCCGGTGTCCAGAGTCCGCATAGTATAGACTGGTTTGCCACCAGCCATTCAGCCCTGGCCTACGCTGTTCCACCGTGGCTTGGCCCCTAGTGGGAGAAATGAAAGGGAAACTAGATCGAAGAGTTGAGGAACTTTACCTCAGATAGAAGAGAGTGAAGAAGAGAGATAGGCTGACACATAGAGAAGTGTGCCAGCCATAGGCCTCCAGAACAAGAAGAGAAGGGATCTGGAGCATTAGCTAGGGTACCTCAGGGTCGCCACTACCCGTGCGGCCTTGAAAGTAAGACCGCCCCTGAAGGGATTTATTTATTAAACATGAAGTACTATTAAAATGTTAAGTAATGTTTACACACATCAAAATATATAGAGACTTATCATGTGATGTAAACAGGAGGGTGTGTACGCCACACCACCTGTCACGAAACAGGATTTTCTAAAGTATTTTTACAAATGTATTTGTTCAGAAAATTCCTCTTTCTCTTCATAGTTGCTTATAAAACCAATGCAAGAATATTTGCTAATGCTTACCCTAACTCTCTGTTGATGTTATCGAAATTAAACTAAATGTAAACTTTTAGATATAAATGTAGTTTTGTTTTTCAAATTATTACGTGGACAGGAAGAAACTAAATTCTTTCGACTCCTCGAGTAATAAGAAATACAATTGCTAGTTAACAGGAAATATGATTATTATTTTAGCAGCCTAACGCCAACATCTCCATATTATATTCAATAATGATAATGACGAATATATAGTTTATAAATACCGTTATTTTATTATTATAACGGAGTTTAATTTATGAATACTTTCTTTTATATAACTATGTTATGTAACGTGTCTGCAGTACCACTGAGACCACTGTGATAACACTTTCCACATAAGTATTTAGGAGTTAGGTAGTAATTTGTAACGAAGAAAGGGTTACAGCAGACTCACACAACATACATAACCCAAAACGTACGTGGTGGGTTAATCCATACCCAATTTTTAAGCGCAGTAACTAACCAACTATGATATGCTAAGAGATGAGCAGCACACAGTTCTAGTCTTGTCAGCGTAACACAAGTATTTAATATGATGGCTTGCGGGCACTTAAATTTTGGTAATCTTATATTATTAACTTATATTATTTAAAAGCAACCGAGAATCAAATAGGATACAGTTATCTCTACAGTTTCTTATTGTAAAAATACTCCTCTTGTCTAAGTCTACTAGGACTACAATGATAATTAATAAATATATAATCTGAAAACACAAACCCTGTTATATAATATTTCAACTTCAAAGTTCAATATGTCACAGTAAGAATTTACGGATCTATATTATCCACTTGCCGTGTAGATGCATACAACTGTATAGTCTGCGATAGATTGCAGCACACGTGACGTAAACTGAGATATAATTCTCCTACTTAATAAGGAAAGTAAGTATTACGTGTTAGAAGGGCGACGACCTGCCCAAGGACTGGCCTTAGTACCATGTAATGCTCGAACCTGGGTACGCATAACAGTTTCACTGCACTCATTGCTGTTGGTTCTAGTAACAATAGTAAAAGCATGGTAACTGTTTTAAACAGAGGCAGTCCGAATTGGTCATTTCATGTGTAACATTATAACAGATCTCATAAGAATTTACTTCCAAATTTATCTTCCAGGAGATTTTTTTTTAATTTTTACCAATCAGAAATTATTATAAGAGTTACTTGCCAACCAGTAAAAAAGAACGTTACTTATTAAAACATCAAAATGGTCGAGCAAGCATGTTGCTTAGCTTTACGATGATTCGTTATGTTTTACTGTTTTTGGAACATACTATTTTACTATATGGAAATTATTATATGATAATGAGAGTCGAGGGATAGATTTTGTAAATAACACGAACTTTGACAGGCTGGAATGTCGCTTAGCTTGGCCACTACCATTTTACGAATAACTAATTCCCGTGTTGGATTTAATTCCAGTTCTTATAAAAATAGAACAAACATGTTTTCATTGATATAATCATTGATATTCCGGGATACTACTAGCTCTGTATTATCTATTTTAAATATAACTTTTTGTAATGGGCTTATATTCTAATTCTGCTATAAAAAGATACACGCAATGAGTGAAAGATTTTCTAAATTTTACTTGAAAATATCCCTAACTACCCAAGTCAGTGAAAGCTACATAATAAATTATCACAATAAACCTTTTGGTGCCAGAAAGGATATTTTAATATAAAACACAATTTTATTGTAAGGTTCCATTCCTAATCAATAAAATCTATAAATAGTTAACAATAAGAACTACACGTTATATGTTACTCTTCGTTAACGCCTTTTCTCTAGAAGTACTTAAATTATGAATTTCTTGCATTCCTTAAAAAAGCACATTGTAAAAAGTACTTTAAATAAATTATTATGTTTCAGCACTGTGTTGGCTCTCTAGCTTAAGCAAACTTTATAGCGAATCCACATACAACCATGGCATATACTGTAGGTCTGACAATAAAAGTATAATAAGCCTTCGTAACATGTCACCATAAATCATACATGTTAACTAAATTGTTTGATAGTAGGTATTTAAACGTCAATATTACTCTTAAGAAATCCGGCACTATCCACAAGGAAGCATAAAATATGTTACTTCATATCTAATTTATTTTCTATATATTTAATTCCTAATTGCATATCAGAGAGGTCGTATTAATTTATCAAGTCAATAAGTTGAATGAGACCCTCGATGTAACCTCTTCTGTCACCATACATGTATGAATATATTAAAGGCATATGAGCATATCAAAGGGGATGAATAATAACAATTTACAGATACAAATTTTAAGTACTGATAAAAGCGACATTATCCCCATGATCCTACATCCGTGCAGACAGTCCCAAACTTATTAGATTTATATCATAGTCCTTTGACTGTAATTAATGTTATTTGATCTGTGTTAACCTGTTTTTGAGATGAATATCAGCAATATATTTAAAATTTACCGATATATCTGTATATCGCATTTCTTATTGTTAAATCAAGTATTTCAACTTGGTAAACCTTAAAAATATAGATCATTAATGTTGTATGCTTTCTTGATTATAGTAGTTATTTAGAGTTTGTTATATCTATGTCAACTACATACAATTCAAGCTAGCATATGACGATAAGACGCCTTCTGTATCTCAAGAGTAGAATTAGTTATTTGTGACGTCTACCATGGTCTATAAGTTCCGTTCCATCTCAACCTGTAACACACGAATATATTATAAATTGTAATTTTGCAAACAAAATTTTCGTAGCATCAGTGAATAATTATATAGTACCACATTACAATTAGTTAATACATTACAAAGTAAAAAATATATAATCATTTAAACTCAATTTTTAAGAGATAGTGATGACTTTATTAAAAAATTAAAATAAAATTCAAAATACATTACTTAGAAAATCTCAAAATACTTAATAGAAGATTAGCTTGTTAGATTACTTTTAAATTCAATACAATTGCAGTCTATGTCTACTGATAAATTTAAAAAGAAACTTAAAGACATTTAAAGTACTAATAGCTGGTATATTTTTGTTATCAAGGTCTACAACAAAAACATTATAGTTAACAAATGACACGTTACATATAATTCATATACCTGAATTCCAATACTTATGAAAGAAAACTCCTGAAATACAAATATAACAAAGTACGAGTATTATTCTTGGAGCCGGAAGCCAATTTCCTCACATAATCACAAACCTTCCTCAGGGATTTTTTAAAGAAATAAATTAAAATGATATTTATTAAATATTAAATGATATTTTTCCTCAAGTCGGATTAAACTATATATGTATTGTGTCATTTATTTTATGCAAAATAAAAACAAATTTTTTATAGCACGTTTAAATTTGCCTTTTATTCATGGTAACTTATTTCTAATTATTATCCTATACATTGGGTTAAACTTTCTATGAAATATATATTCAGAATGTGTTTTGATGTGAACCTACTTGTTTCCACAACACATTTTTAAGGAAAACAGCTTATTTACACAGATTATGTGAAAAACACTTCCAAAACCAAAAGAGGCTTTTGTTGTCTTTTCTTGATAGCCCAAGCATAGGTAAGTGATGTTTGTGTTATTTAAATGCGCCTTGAACATTTAACATCCTGAGTAAAGTTATAGATTGTTTTTTCCTGATAATTTACATAACTGTAACTTAAGCCATACGATTAGTCTATTTCTTAACAATCAATAATTATTCCTCGTTACCATGAAAGCACAATTTTTAAACCTGTTAGCAGAGTTAACAGTCTTCTTCCGACCTAAGGCCCCAACACGACGTCTGAGCCTTTGTATTTGACTGCAATATTCTTGAAATGGGTAAGTTAAAACATCACATTTCTTATTAAATAGAACTCACGTAGATTTCGTCTTGTATGTATGTCTGTAGATATCTGAATATTGATGTTTAACCCCCCCAATAAGCCCTGAGTTTGTATTGTAGCAACTATTGAATTTGACATTACCTTTATGACATCAGAAGTACTCTTACCTACTTATTTTACAGTATATTTAGCTGAATTCAGTTACCGTATGGACTCCGGCCTTTACTCCATATACTTGTCCATTATTACCACTGTCGATGAGTCAATACATTCGATTAAATATTTTCAACATAATTTCAATATTCACATTTAAATAAAGTTAAACGAGCGATTTGTTTACATAGTTTACAATTCAAAATGTATATGTATTTCCTCAGAAATATTTACCTTTAAACTTTTTTACTTAAGCAAAGTGTGTATAGTAACGTAAACACAAACAAAGGAAAAGAAAAACTTTGAAAATTTAATAATACGCGTATTTAATTAATAAATTGGCGCCACAATTATCTTTGTTGGCAGAAAACTGTCCGACATTTTATAAAATTATATTTACTCTGAAAACTTTTTATTCACCTGTTTATTGTTATAAGTTGTATAAGTCCAGTAGAGCAGAACCATTTTTTTATAATTCAAATACAGAGCCTGGTTATTGAAGTTTATTGGGAAGATTATTATAGAAAAAACTATGGATAGTTCTTAGAGTTTTGCTGGAGGTTAACATTGGAGAGTATCAAAAGAGTCTAAATTATGAAATAAAAGTTTTTTTGCTCAAATCATATTTCTTTTGCTTTACTCTTAGCTAACTGACAGTCAGATAAATAAATATATTTTTAAATATATACAGACCTATAGAGTGACAAATTTGTCTCATATAATTGTCTGAAAGAGATTTGCCTGTCATATATTTGGTTTAAGTCAGTATTTATTATAACAAGCTAGGTTAAGTCAAAGGACCGGCTTATTGTATTATATTGCTGATCCTTTCGATACTGTCTCATTTTAATGCTACTAAATAGCGTTATTGACGATCAATTTATTTCTGGTCATCCAGGAAACTCATTGGTTAAATTTCATTGATAGGCATTATATGAACAGGCATATACATATTGCTTCAGGTTGCGATTAGTATTCTAACAGAGCATTTAATAATATAATAATAATAATAATAATAATAATAATTCTTTATTTTGTCAAAAACACAGAATATACATTTTGCATATACATCTTCATGCATAATAAAATACATACATACATTTACATAGTATAAATCAAAATAAATGTTCTTACATTAAGTAACTACAATATGTTCATTTTAAGATGCAAAAACAGTCACAATAACAGATAATATAACTTAAAAAAACTGTATTTAAGACAAGACAAAATAGGAACCCATAGGTAAAACCAGTATTGGGATCTCCATCACTTAACTAAAGCAAAAAAAAGTCGGCTAGCAGCGACACGCAACTCGTATTAGGAAAAAAAAAATTTATTTTACTCAAAAAATAATCTCTGTTTAATAACTCTGTGCTTTAAATTACACAACTAAATTTATCCCTTCAAAAAAGTAACTGTACAACAATAACAAAATAAACTATTATTACAGAGGGAATAAAAAAAAAGATAATAATAATAAATGTACACAACATGTCTACACTAATTTAAATTGTGACATTTAACCAGTTGTCTATATTTTGTTGCTCAAACAACCAAATTTTTTAGATTTTTTCAAGAACTCATTTAGTTTTGTAAATTGGTTTTATTTTCGGAGTTATTAAATTAAACAGACGCGGTGCCACACTAGTATAAAACTTTTGATGTACTGTTAAATGAGACTTTGGCACAAACACTACTTGATATTGTCTTAAATTATAGGTCGTTTGGGCGAGCCACGGAAAATGAGGTGCTTCTAATGTAAAAGATTTTTAGTACTTTAAAAATGTATAAATGACGCAGTGGAAGAATCTTTAGGTTTGAGAAAATTGGCCATGTATGTTCAAAATTTTTCTCTACGCACGATTAGTCTCATGAACCTTTTTTGAAAAATTATAATGGGATACAAAGTTGAGCAGTAGGTCCCTCCCCAGCATGTAATGCCATAAGAAAGCCTAGAGCCAACGAGAGCATGGTAAACCCCAACCAACACTTCAACACTCCTACACATCTGCTGAAGTAAATACATGCTCCTTAGACTAAGATAAAAAACTCTTTTTTTCAATTTTTTTTATATTTTCTTTTCCAGGTTAAACTGCTATCAATAAACCAACACCCAAGTATTTTATACTTTTAACTTGTTCTAATTGTAAGGCAATTACAATCATTACAACGTAAATAAAAACATCTGAAATCAATGAAAATTTCAATGGTATGTTAAAAGTTAAAAACATTTTTCAGACTAAATATTATAAATTTGGTTTTTTCACTAAGAATCATGAAATGTTTATCAAACCACACCCTTAAATAATATAAATCTCTTGACATATCCCTATGCAAAGCCTCAAGGTCAAAGTTATCATAAATAAAAGCAGCATCATCCGCAAAAGCAACGAGTCTGCCCTTAAAGCGTCCATCGCACAACTCATTAATGTACATTAAAAAAAGGATAGGCCCCAGGACTGAGCCCTGAGGCACTCCAAAATCAACAGAACCTGCATCACTTAGGGTATTGCCAATTCGAACCCTTTGCTCCCTCTCAGAAAGATAGCTGGAAAACCAGTCATGTGATAATCCCCTAATACCCGCTATCCACAGCTTCTACAACAATATTTTATGATTAATGGTATCGAAAGCTTTTGTTATGTCAACGAATAATACAGAAACTTTTTTATTATTGTTAATTGAGCTATAAACAGCCTCCATAAAATGAAGTAAGCAAGGCATCCTCAGTAGACATGCCTTCTCGGAAACCAAACTGGTTGTTACTGAAAAAGTTATGTTTATTTAAAAAGTCAACTAAAAACGCCTTTTGACTATCTTCTCAAGTACTTTAGCAAATACTGACAGCAGGGATATTGGGCGGAAAACAATTGGGCTGTGTAAAATCCCCCTTTTTAAAAATTGGTGTCACAATTGCCTTTTTTAAGCAAAAGTGGGAAACTCCCCAGTTGACAAACTAAAATTATACAGGTATTCTAGAACATTTACAATATTAGGTGCTATACATTTAAGAACTGTAGAGCCTATCATATCAAAACCTGGTGCTTTATTGTTCTTCAAGCTCGCAATTATTTGTAGGATCTCTACAGTAGATGTTGGACACATAAAAAAATGATTCTAAGGTAATCCTTTGAATGAATGTGTTGTTATAATCAGTGACTAGATCAAGATAATCATTATTTACTTGTGTTTGTAATTTAATGTGTAACACTTAAAAAATGATGATTAAATTTCATTAGCTATTTGAAAACTATCAGTGACCATACCATTCACTCCAAAAATTTCATTTATAAATTCATTTGTCAGGGTATTTATCTGACATGCAAACTTAATAAAAAGACAAGAGCAAGGTAATTATCACGTCTAAGGTTGGTGAAAACATTGTAATATTAGATGGATCCTACATAATCTTTGATGATTCAAAAGAGTTTCCAAATTTTGAGTAGAATTAAATGTACTAATTTTATTATTTATATACGCTTTATATTTTTAAATATCGGAGATAATTGTTTAGGATTTTTAATACAAAAAATATTTAATGATGCTAAGAAATCTATTAGTTGTTAAAAATGTCCTATATAAACAAATTCTTAATTTTTTAAATATTTATTCGTGATAACCGTTGTAAAAATCTGTATTAAAGGGTTAGTACAAATTAGCATTGGTCTTAAAGTTTTATGTATAGTGAATGTAGAATTCTTATCCTATCAAAATCCTAACTTTTCATCAAACTTATCTACAGTTATAATAGTGATACATCTCTCAAGTCAGCACATAGTGCACTTGAAAGATTGGGCATAATTGGAGAGTTGTGGAATATCAAATCGAAAAACATGACGTAACCTCTTTATTTATATTATTTAGATCGCAACCGAGAATAGAATAAATTTACTTTTTATATTAACCAACCTGTCAAATAAAAATAATATTTTCATGTCTAATTCTACTCGGACTTCATTAATCATTTTTTAAATATATTTTTAAACCCTTAAACACTGTTATCAAGTAAAATATACTGAAAAGTTCAATACGTCTTAGTAAGAATTTATGCATCTACATTATTCTCTTGTTGAGTGCATATTGTCTGCGGTAGATTGCAGCACACGTGACGTAACCTAAATATCTCAAAATAATCAACCTAATAAGGGAGGGGAGTGTTACATGGTAGAAGGGTGACGACCTGCCCAAGGACTGGGCCTAGTATGATGTAATTCTCTAACCTGGGTGCGCATAACAGTGTCATAGCAGCCATTGCTGTTGATTCTAGTAACAGTGGTGAATGCACGACGACTGTTTTAAGCACAGGCAGTCCCAATCCCTGCCAAGGTTGGTTATTAAATATTTTTAAACTTACATTTTATTTAATCTCATATACAACTCCTTCGTTTGATTTTTAGTCTATGTATAATTATATATACCAACCGTCAGACAAAGAACCTGATTTCTTTGTCTGACGGTAGGTTAATTTTAATGTAAAGGGTTTTATGATGTTGTAGACTTTTCTCTGAATATCTGTCAGGTTTTATCCACCTATTCTTACTTGTTCTTTGTTTTCATAGTAATTTGTTTTAAATGTGATGAGCAGAAACAGTTCAAACTTACAGAAGAATAAGGATATACCGTCCGAAGCAAAATAAAAACCAAACAGCAGTTGCTGTACAAAATACTAATTTAGCTATCAAATTAACAGCTATCTGTTCTAAATAAGAATATGTCCACCTCATTAACTGAAATTTAAAAAATTGTCTATGGATTATATATTTTAGTATTTCTTTTGAATATAATAGATGATTTCAGTATTTTGGAATTTTCCCAATTGATTGTTTTGTTGTAAAAGGGTTAATTTTTTATGTGGTTACAAAATAGTTTTCACATTAATTTGATGCTTATGTTTCTTATATATATATATATATATATATATATATATATATATATATATATATATTAGAATAATAGATTATTCTAACATAAAGATAGCCCTATAATGTGGAGTTCATAACATTATATATATATATATATTTGTAGTCACAAATTCCAGTGGATTCTACACACTTTATTGGACGCATTTCTTCAGAGACCATACAAACTATGAATCGTTTGCAACGGAATAAGATTATAAAAGGAAATATTCGTTGATCAGAGGAATTGGAATGAAACTGTATTAAAATTAGTGGTAATTATAATTTCTCACATTTTGAATGTAATTTATTCAAAACGTACGGACTCATCAAAACATAATCTCACTTATTAAATCGTTTGGTAATCAAGCATTTTACACACTAAAAATTAGGAAACAAAACAGATAGTGGTTTTTTTTTTAATTGTAGGGATCAATATGTTCTAGGAGGAGACTGTCTTTATCTGTGGTGAAATTAAAGTTAATTGTATGGTTGTATCGAAAGATTTCTAGGCTTGAACTTTTAACGTTTCAGTAATTAAACATAAAATCCTGTTGAACTAAAATGTATTTAACTAAAGAATAGCTTTGCCTACCAATCAGGGAGATATTTTTTAGAACATATTAAGCCACTGACTAAGTGGGTGTAGTGGTGTATGTAGCTAATGGTCCTGCAGGGATCTTACATATTAGCTCATATTTTTCGCCTCTTCTCTCTCAGTATTGTTCTATACGCTAATCCTAGAGAAAACCCTCTTTAATACCGCATGTCTTATATTACACAAGACTGAAAAAGTATTATTATTAGTTACTTCTGTTGCAATAAATGGTGAATAAAATACCGGTTAGTATTAAAAGTTAAGCTAAAATACTTCTCAGATTGAAACATTGGTAAAAATCTGAAAATATTTTTACAATTTCACCCTTGCTTATACTACACCTCATTACAATTTCCACTTTTATTTAATTTGTTAATACGTTGCTATTTAAAAATACACAATAATTGTGTTTGTATTTGAAATATTATAGGTCTTCTTGTATGTTAATAATCATGCCAGTTACTTTCATAAAAGCAGTTTCTAAAATATCATGCCAGGAAATTTACGCTTTTATTTCATTTGTTAATACGTTGCTATTTAAAAAAACACAATTATTTTGTTTGTATTTGAAATATTATAGGTCTTCTTGTATGTTAATAATCATGCCAGTTACTTTCATAAAAGCAGTTTCTAAAATATCATGCCAGGATAACTACATAGCTGCAGTAGACATTGCCTTCCAAGACAATTTCACTATCTATATCTAAGTCAAAGTTGTATCCAGGATAAATCTCAAAATCATATACGCGTACTATACTACATTTAGTTTAAGTAGGCAACGAGTTATACATTTTTTCCATTAACTCGTGCTTATCTTTACTTATTGACGATAGTGAGCTTCCTGTGTATTGTAATACCGAGTGCTGAGTATTATTTGTTATAGAAGCAAGGAATGGGAATCTTACATGCTTAGTTATAGCCATGTTTACATTTTTCACGCCAGGCACAGATGTCGATCCCTCTTCACTGGCAGATCTATCATTGCTTCCCCCTTTGGGAGAACCATCCAAGAATAGTTCTTCCCTTTTACACAATACTTCGGTGCATGTCGTATTTTATTACAAAATATCACCTTATCTCCAATTTGTTTAAAATTTGTTGAGGTTATGTGGACAACTGCTTTTGGGGTAATGGTTACCTGAGACCGATGCATGTTTTCATTACTTGTAAAGGCTACTAGAAACTAGAACTCTGCGGCTGGCGTTTAGCTTGGAATGTATTCTCCCCATAACTTACATTCTATTCATAAATAAACGGATTCTCCAGGTCAGATAAGATCCTTGGTTTTGTACAGAATACAAGTCTAATTGTCACTTTCGGGCATAATACCAATTTAATACATTGGCTTCTCCTTGGAATTCGGCACAACAAGAAGAATTCTTATCCTGTCAACATCCAAATCTTTCATCAAACTTATCTACAGTTATAATACTTATACATCTCTCAAGTCAGCACATAGTGCACTTGAAATATTGGGGATAATTGGAGAGTTGTGGAATATCAAATCGAAAAACATGATGTAACGTCTTTATTTATATTATTTAGATCGCAACCGAGAATTGATTAAATTTACATTTTTTATTAACCGACCTGTCAAATAAAAATAATATTTTCATGTCTAATTCTACTCGGACTCCAATAATCATTTTTAAAATATATTTTTGAACCTTTAGGCAGGCAGGCAGGCAACGGGTAGGCCGGGACTCTTGTCCCTTCTGTGGTAGCTTCTCTGCAACAAGCAGAATGGCTACTGGTCGTCAGTACGTCCAGCCCCAAGAGGGGCTATTTTTGCGTTGGGTCGTGGGGAATTGTTGGGTGTGTGGTTTTAATATTTAGGTAGGAGTAAAGTGGTGTGGTAGTTTAGGTAGTGGAGTTAAGTGGAGAGTCGTTATAGTGTAGTTTATTTAATCTTCTAGGGTGGATCGTCTAAAATTACTTTTAGCTGTGGGATTTTCCACGGTTGGACGGCTTCCCTGGTTGCCCACTCACGGATGTGATCCCACTTGGATTCAGCTGCTGCTGCATACATGGCTCTCGCCTGGCCAGTGATGAAGTCATGCAGGCTGGGTAGTCCTGCAGACCGTAGGCGACCGTGTTTCTGACGAACCATGGTGTTCGTCAGTTGGCGGAGTGTCCTGTTCTGGAAGGCTTCTAGTGCCTTCCTGGTCGTCTTGGAGGTGTGTGGATACCAGGCATGAGCCGCGTATGTCACGATGGGGCGGACTATCGTTTTGTAGAGCAGCAGCTTCGTGTTGATGGGAAGTCCGGAGTGAGGTCTCGGTAGAGCTGACAGCCCTTGATGGGCGGCCATTCCAAGGCGGATCCTCCCTTTGGCGGCAAGTCCAGTCGTTAGAGTTCTGTTGAGGACGACTCCCAAGTATTTAATAGACTTGGTCCACCTTAGTTGGTCCCCCTGCAGGTGAATCTTCTGGGCCGGATACTGCGGGTTTTTGGTGAAGCAGATAGCCTCGGTCTTCTGAGTGTTGATCTTGATCTTCCACTTCCTGAGCCAGGGGTCCAGATGTTCCATTTGCCTTCTCATGTAGGCACATGATTGGCGGACGTTGGCCGACTTACTGTAGAACAGTGCGTCGTCAGCGTAGAGGGCGAGAGACATCCTGGGAATGACTGGGATGTCATTTGTGTACCACAGGTACAGCACTGGGCCCAGTACAGATCCCTGTGGCACGCCCGCGGTGATGGGCCGAGACGACGACGCGGCCTGTTCCACTGAGACAGAGAAAGTTCTGTCAGCTAGGTAAGATGGAGAAGTCGGAACAAACTGCGAGGAAGTGGACTGTGGGCCAACTTATACAGGAGCCCTTGATGCCAGACGCGGTCGAAGGCCTTGCTGACATCCAGGGAGACTGCGGTGGTGACCAGTCCTTGGTTATGGGAGTCAGTGAGGTCTGAGAACACTCTAGTCAGTTGGAGGGTGGTGGAGTGACCCCGACGGAAGCCGTATTGCTCTTTGCGGATTTCAATGTGGAAGTCCTCGGGGAAGCGGGCCAGAATGAGTCGCTCTAGGATTTTCGACAAGGAAGGTAGGAGGGAGATTGGGCGGTAGCTGTCGGGTAGGGTGAGGTTTTTAAGAGGCTTCGGGAGTAGGATAAGCTTTGCCTACTTCCAGGGTTTGGGAAAGTGTTTTAGTCGGAGGCAGGAGTTGAAGAGGGAGGTTATCCATTTCACGACCCATTCTGGCAGTCTTCTGAGGGCTGGGGTGCCCAGTCGGTCTGCTCCCGGGGCCTTCTTCGGGCGAAGTCTAGCGAGGGCGCCGGCGACTTCAGCTTCCGTGATGGTGGGCAGTTCGTCCGGTTCTGGCAAGTCGTCTTGGTCGGTGGCTTCCAGGAAGCCCTCCACTGTACTTGAGTGTTCTGAGTCGTCAATATCGTGGTTGGGAGAGAACTAAACCTCCATGGTGTCGGCGAAGACTTCGGCCTTCTCCTCGGCTGTGTAAACCAGGTCGCTCTGTCCTTGGATGGGACAGACAGTCCTCTTATCGCCTCTGAGGGTAACAACATTTTATATGGGGTAAGCACTATATTAATATTACTTAAATTGCAACCGAGAATAGAATAAATTGACTTTAAATATCAACCGCTTTGTTACATAAAATACTATTTTCTTGTTTAAATTTACTCGGACTTCAATAATACTTAAAAATTATATAATCTGAAATATTAAACGATATAACCAAGTAATTATACTGTAAAATTCACCACGTCTCAGTGAGAATTTACATATCTACATTATTCTCTTGTTGAGGAAGTGCATATTGTCTGCAATAGATTGCAGCACACGTGACGTAACCTAAATATCTCAAATAACCCACCTAATAAGGGAGGGGAGGACTACATGGTAGAAGGGTGACGAACTGCCCACGGACTGACTCTAGTACTATGCAATGCTCTAACCTGGGTGCGTATAACAGTGTCACTGCAGCCATTGTTGGCTAGTTGGTTCTAGTAACAGTGATGAATGCACGGCTACTGCTTTAAGCACAGGCAGTCCCAATCCCTGCCAAGGTTGGTCATTAGATGTTTTTAAAGTAACGTTTTAATAGATCTCATATACATTTCCTTCCTTACATATTTTCAGAGGTTAGTAGGCACCTAGTTTCACTGCAAGAGTTGGGTGAAAAAAAAAACATAAGTGGAGTATTTGCATGACAGTGTCCTAGGAGGATCCTTGCATACCTTTCTTATTTGTATGTAGATTATTGATTCCTTACATATTACTGATAATGTATGAAAAATTATATAATGTATATCTTGTGAGTGTCGAGAGTGTCTTATAAAAAAACACTAGAGAAGTGGTATAAGGTACCTAAAATCAAATGCGCCGAAGAGTATTGCCAGCATTGGTTATAGGTAGCAGTATTTAAAGTTGGAAATGTCGTAGGCACGATTTTCCGGTAAAATCCGCCAGATCTCTGAACAATTGATAAACGGCTCAGCGTAAAAACATTATGGCATTTCATGCAGAGCGTGTAATCATGTTCGACAATTACTCGCTAACAGTATTACCAGATAGTAATACGTTTCTACTTACAAGCTAAGATGCGATCCAAAATTGTCTAGTAAGGTTTTAAAACGCAGGGTGCGTGTTCAAAAGTGAGCATGTTGTCTCTTCTGCTTCAGAACTCGACTAGCTCAGCAGTGCAGTTTTGGCATAGTAGCTTCTCAGCACATTGGTAACGACGACTGTCGTTTTCCTCGACACTGTTGTATCAGCAGCGATTGGCAGTGGGAGTTGGAAACATAACTATCTATCATTTTAGCATTTTATATTTGATTTTTTTTGACGATTTTAATCTCAAAAGCCGTTAAAAAGTAGTAATTTTATCACTTGTAAATCATAATTAAAATTAAAGTTGGTATTGATTTTCATGTGGTATTTTTAAAATAAGATTACTACTAGTTTAGTACGTCATTTATTTAAAAATGATGAGTTATAAACTATTGATATCACAAGAGTCTTTGTATCAGTCGTAGTTACTTATAACGATGCCAACTACGTTTTATATATAACTTATGAAAAAATACAGTAATTGATAGGCTCATTCTTAATTTCCACATAAGAAGGAGATAGGCTTTTGACAAACCCACACCTCTTCAACTGTATAATAGTATTCCTCCAAAGGTTATTGGAGAGAAGTTAAAATACCAAATACCAAACGCCTTATTGGTTACGTTAGTGGCTTCTAGACCATGATATGTCTATATTTTCTATGAACGTAGTTGATGTATAAATCATATTAAGTGTGATAATAAAAACACATAATTAATCTTGAATTAAAGATTTACATTACACTTCCCTCCAACCGTCCTCTAACTTTAAGCGTGTGAAGGTTTCTGCATAATAAAGTAGGTAATGTATAGTATATTAAGCCGTATAACATTGAGTAAACTTAGAAAATTATCATCAATGGTTTTTGGACCTTTTGTATATATTTTTACTCACTCTATATGTATCGAAACACATTGGGACAGTTTTACAAATTATTCCTATTCAGTGTCTGATTTTTCAACTAATGTTGATCTAGACGAGGAATATATTTAGTAACACTATCCTGTTGGCAGAAATAATTGGCCACACTACTGGCAAAACAAAAAACTATTAAACTTTTACAATATAATATTATAATTCAAACTTTAAATAGAGGAATTTAAGTTAGGCTGACTTAAAGTGTTTGTGGTAATTATTAGCTGTTCTTAAATTTAGAATGTGAATTATTACAGACGTACGGACCTATCTAAAATTAATCTCATAAACAGCAGTTAAGCCGTTTATACACAAGTATTTTAGCCATGGCATAGAATATATCATGGAGAGGTATTTTTAGAATCTTATATAGATTAAAATATTCTAAGAGGGGCCTGTCTTTATCTGTTGTAAAATTTATCTATGGTAAAAATTAAATTATTTCAGTTGTTGGATTGAACTGTCCCGAGTTAGCGAAAATAGACAGGAGGTCTCGGAAGCGCGCCCCTCCCAAACTCGGAGCAAACCATAAAAAAAATCACATGCCACTAGTGGGAAGAGAGACAAAGAGAGACAAGATTTCGAGAACATGATTTATAATTAAAGAGGTGGCGAACATTTTTATACAAAATACAGTTAACTGCAGCACCACGGTGCACCGCGTAAATTAAAAACTAAATAACAACAATAAATAGAATTCCAATAATGACAATAACATAATAAATAAATAATATAATAATAATAACACAATAAATAGAAATTTGGTCTATAAATAACATATATCAGGTACGGCAGTAGTAAATTTTTAACTGTATTATGAACTGAGGGGAGAGAAAAGGTTGTAGAATTTCTAGGCCCACTATTTTTAAAAAGTAATTTTGTTTCAAGATTGTAGCCGAAAATTAAAAAAAAATATATTTAAAGCCAATTTTCGAAGGAGGCGGGGGCTTAGTTGCCTCCACGAATCCGAATTAAAGATGAAATCCTCCCCTTCAGATCATGTCACTGAACTAAATACATACTAGTTAACTAGTTAATTACTAGTTACATACTAGCCCTCCTCCAGACATAATAGCTGGCAGCGCTCCATACACCCCAATCCTCGCAAGTTCAGTATAAGAAAAGTAAAAAAACATTTTGGATCCAACCTTGTTCCAGATGAAATGAATAGGAGCACATACACTCCGGTTGGATGCCGGTACAGTAGCGCTGGCAGGACGCGGGCATTCAGTTTTGGTTTCAGTGCTGTGGTCAGACTCGCCGCACCAGTCCCGCTGACGGCACTCACGGGGACCCTGTTGAATCCCAACATAACCAGTAGATATTTAGAAAAATGTTATTGCAACCTGAGAAATAATAAAAACTTAATTATGTTTGCCACAAAGTATATATAAAATATTTAAATTTAACAATTAAAAATAACCATCTGTAACTAACAGTACCTTTTAAGTATCAAAAGACTATTTCCTAAAAATAACTCAAGACACCAAGTATTATAAAATACACTACTTGGTGACAATATTAAATATTACGTACAAAACAAATTTTCTAATATTTAAACATTTACTTATAGGCTAGAACAGCCATACTAAATTATTCAGCGTGATAAAATTTACTTGTAACAATAATTCACTGGATTTTAATCATTCTATTATAATATTATAATAATTTACATTCTATTATTAAATATTAATTGTAAGGTAGGCCTAATAATAATTATATAATTTACAAATAATAACAGTACATTATTTCCCAAATAACAATAATTAAATTATAAACCGTTCACGCTACTATAAAGCCAATAAATAAATAATAAAATGGAAATCATGAATGTTGCCACACAATTTTGCACGCAACCCAAAACACGAGGTAACAAAATTTGCAAAGTCTGTACCGTCTCGCTTACACTAAATAAATACAAGGTGATTACTAAATAAATAATTTCCGTTCGCCGAACGGATCGATTAGAAAGCACGGCGCAAAAATATAAAAACTTAACTGGCATAGTTAAAAAATTAACAAATTTAGAACGTACGATAGACAGGAAAGAACACTTTGCGACACGAACAACGTACACGAGGAACACAAGTTACAAAATAATATATAAACTACTATTAACTAAGCTACGAAAATATGTGTCTGGGTGGGAGAGAAAAACCCGCCAACAAAATAAAGTTAAGAGGGTGAGAGAGACAATTACCTGCCGAAAGTAGTGGAGTTAGCCAGCCATGGGGAAACGGGAAGAGCAGAGAACAGACAGAAACACAGTAAGCTTCTGCCGAACGTGTCTCCGAACAGTAGCCGGTGCCGGTGAACAGCTGGTCAGTAGTCTAGTCAAGGTCAACCACCTGATCTCGACCAGTCAGAAAATCAATACTTGACGGAGTGACTCCCCCACCGACTGATAAGAGTGGCCGAGGTGGGAAAGGTAAGACAAAACAGAAAGTCCAAACTGAGCCCCGGCTCAGAACGGTTACTGGACTTAAATATGAGCATTGATTAAAAATATAAAGCCACATTTAACTAAAATTTTAATTAAGAGAACTATAGCTTAGCCTATCATTAGCAGATATTACGAGAACAAATCAAGCTACAGACGTAAACTGCGTGTTACTGAAAGGATATAGCTCGTTTTATCCTTATATAAGCCTGTTACGTGACACATCTATTCAAAATAAAAAATAAATGTCATCAGATAGTGACAACAGCTTTGTAAACAATATTTAATCTAGTCAAAACGTAAAAATTTTAAATTTATGTCTCAAAACATGATTCTGATATTCTCCAGCTACATGATTGTGTAAATCAAAATCCACAAGGCTTTTAATAATAAGTCAAGATGGAGACATTATAGTCCTGCTCGCAGTTATTATTACGTCTCAAGCATTACCGATTTGAAAAATTCCATCAGCGCCTCGTGAAGAGCGTACAGTGAACGCTGTACATTACTACTAAGTTCAAATAAAACACGTTTAGAGTTTTAAAACTACTGAAAGATAGTTACTGTCATCATTATTTTAGGTTGATCAAAATTTAACATAGTTTAAATAGCAAGTAAAAAAAACTAAATTGGTTAGAATTCAAGGTTCTTATTGAGATTGCTTGCTTTCCGTGTGTTATTCATAAAAAGCGATTTGAGTTTAAACTCAGGGTTACAATGTTAAACCTACTAGGTGTAGACCTATTTGTGCTTCTGAAAGCTATCTAAACACAATTATTTCCTAAGAATTGGCTATCTAAAATAAAAGTTAGTACATAATAATAATAAAACGTTCAAAGTTTTGAAAAAAATATGAAACTGTATTTATTACTTTAAATAAGATACTTTAATACGAGTATTTTAAAAATAATTAATTTTGAGGGGGTAGACAGTTCTAATAAGTTAGATTTAGTATTTACCACAATATTTATGGTGTATTTTAATTATAATAAAATACATATAGACTTTAATTATTTATTTGGCAAACGAATGTAATGAAGTAATAATCAATTAATGCATTGCATTATTATAGTGTTTCTACAGAAACTAATTCTATATGAATATTTGTATTTGTGTTTTTCATTGCACTCGATCAATGTTTTAATAGGTCGGTACAACGTTTAGCAGAGGTCTTAAAGTTTTATTTTGGTGATCGAGAAATCAATAACAAAACAACGTCAAACCTATCTTATATTTAATATTGATATCTCTCAATCAGCACGTTGTGCTGTTAAGAGATTGTGAAGAAGATACATCAATGCGGGTTAACTTGGAAAACATAATATGGCGAAACGTCTATACCTATAGTATTTAAATTTCAACCGATAATCAAGAACGTTTTATTTCTTTCCCATCGGATTCGCTTTACTCAAGTATTGTTTTCCTGCCTAAACCTGCTCAGACTATTTAAACGATAAAAAATATTTTATCTCAATATAAAAGACGCTGTTTTAAAGTATTCATACTATAAAGTTCAGTTAATCATAGTGAGAATTTACGGATTTACAATACTCTATTGTCGTATATATTGATATCGTCTGAGGTAGATAGCAGCACACGTCACGTAAACCAAGATATCCCAATTAACCCACCTAATAGGGGAGGGGATTATTACATGGTAGAAGAGCGACGACCTGCCCAAGGACTGGCCCTAGTACCATGGAATGCTCTAACCTGGGTGCGCATAACAGTTTCACTGCTGCCATTGCTGTTGGTTCTAGTAACAGTGATGAATGCACGGCTACTGTTTTAAGCACAGTTTCACTGCTGCCATTGCTGTTGGTTCTAGTAACAGTGATGCATGCACGGCTACTGTTTTAAGCACAGGCAGTCCCAATCCCTGCCAAGGTTGGTCATTTAAAATAATTTTTAAATTAAAATCTTAATATATCGTTTTGAAATTTCCTTCACGATATAGACTTCTGAAGATTTTCTTAAAATGTTTACTAACCATCTTGTTGCAAGGCAACATGCCAAACACTAATGCGGATGGTCCACATAATCTTTACAAATTTGTTAATTATTATTTGCTGAGCTAGAAAAATATATTCTTATACTACATGCAAATTAGTTAACAATTAGGACTAAAGGGTAATACAGTTTTAGTAATCCCGACATGACAGCTAGATAGTCCCTTGGCTTGGCCACTGCTTTATTCTTAACAACTATTTACTGTGACGGTTAAAATCTCTAATTCTCTAAAAATTAATGAAATTCAATTGTAATCTTAGTTTGATTTTTTTTATGAAATTCCTGCATACCTAATTTTGCAACTGTTGCAACTGGCAATAATTTCATTTATAGTCACAACTTTCTGTATTTCTGGTATATATTAATATACACTTTTACAAAATGAGTGGAAAATGCAACCTATACATTTTTTTAAATAAGATTCTCACACACCACGTCCAGTCAGATGAAATGCCTTTCTCCCTTTGTCGCAGAAAAGAAATTTTAATTAAAAACTCATATAGTTTTTGGATTCCATTAAAATCTGAATGCTTCAATTATCAAAATAAATAATGTTCATGAAAAATACACTCATTTTTAGTTAAATCCTATCCAGCTCGATTACATTTTCAATTATAATATGGTACATATGCGGTATTTAAAATATTTCTTGATGCAAGTAATATTTTTTTCCTAACATATTTACATGAAAACAATATTCTTAATGCTGAAAAACTGATTTTTTCGTACAAGCTTAGATCAATGATATTTTATGTTTAGACCACATATTACCCTATAAAATGTCTATAATATTTATTATTATCCTCAAGAAGTAGGATTTTTCTTGTTTCTTTAGATAAACAGAGTGTATATATATATATATATATATATATATATATATATATATATATATATATATATATATATCTCATTTCCCCATATTATGTACAAAACACTTCCAAAATAATCACTTATTTTTGTTGTATTTTGCCCAGGCATAGGTAAGTCATGTATTACACTCAATATTATTGTTTAAATGTACCTTGAACATTTAACACCCTGGTGTAAAGTTATAGTTCTTCTTCCTGATAATTTCCATATGTAACTTAAGCCATACGAATAGTCAATTTCTAAACAAACAATAATTATTCCTCGTTTCCATGAAAACACAATTTTAAAACCTAATACCCTTTTAAAAATTGTTTCGGACAGTGGCACTTTGAGCAATTTGGCTTCAAGTTCATACGTAGAAAGTTAGCAAAGTTCATATTCAGACTTCTTCCGAGCTATGACCGGAACACCACGGCTGAACCTGTATCGTTTATGCTGGAAAATTCTTCAAATGGATAAGTAAAATCATCGCACTTTTTATTGGATGATAATCACGTAGATGTTGCCTTGTTTGTACTCCTGTATATGTTGTCTGAATTTTGGTGTTAGACAATTAAGCTTTGCGTTTAGATTGTAGGAACTCATGACTTTGACTTATTTACCTGTAGAACAGCAGAAGTACTATACCCTACTTATTTTACTGTATATTTAACTGTATGTAATTAATGTATGGGCACCAGCCACTTCTCAACATACTTGTCCGTTATTATCACTACCACTGTGGCGGTACAGTTGATTAAATATTTGCATAAATTAAAAACAACTTAACACGCTTCAATAAAGTTATACAATGTTTAACATTTATATGTATTTCCCTAGACTTTCTTAATTTTGGCTTTTTAGAATAAGCGAAAGTGTGTATATCAAAGTAGACACGCTTATAGGAAGAAAAAAATGTTGCGAGTTGTAACGTAATAATGAACGTATTTATTTCTTAAATTGGCGGCACAATTGCTTGTTGCCAGAACATGTTATAAAAGTTTTCCCTCGTGATATTTACTTTTAAAAGTATTTATTCACTTGTATATTGTTTAAAGTTGCGTAAATTCAGTATTCCAGAGCCAATTCTTATCGTTCAAGTACTCAACCTGGTGCTTAAAAGTGTTGGAAAAATTTATCTTAGGAACAAAAGTTATAATTATTTGGAGTTGTGGTGGTGATCGACATATAAAAGTATCAATAGGGTTAATAATATGAAATAATAAATTTTTTCTAAAATTATATTTCTTACGCTTTAGACACAAAAACTGACCCCCCAGACAAGTAAAAGTATTTTTAATTACATTTAAATATTTTACCTAACGATTTTCTCTCCTTTTTATTTTCCTGACAGTGATTGAAATATTACCTAAATGTTAGTATAAAGTATAAAGATCCAGGAAAATTTTTTAGGAAAGATCCCAGCTTGATATTTTTTTATCCCTTTCGGTGCTGTATCGTTTTGATTCTTCCAAACGTAGCGAAGTTGACAGTTGATTTCTTCCAGGTCAACCAGTAAACTCGGATTGATTGTGTCATGTATAAGCTTTATATGAACACGCGTAGGTCACCTTGCGCTGTAACTATACTTTACTGATTCTGATTCAACTAGACAATGTTGTAAGAGCTGGACTAGATGTTTATATTTACAAGCATTAATCTTAGTTCTTTCCCATCTGGATTAAATCTAAATATACAAAAAATAATGGTAGATTTACATTATTGCGAGAAAACTAGCGGCTAATAGTGATCCACGACTTGACTCCCGAGGCTCTGATTGCGTACTGACAGGGTTAGGTGCATTTACTGGTTAATTTTTCAAATCTCCTGTGATATCAGCAGACACAACTTCGTTTTCCGCTGCTGGAACTTAAATATTCGACCGCAAGTAGTTTTAACATGAGTCGTTTCTCGTTATGTCTTCATTAACGTCATCAATGTATTGCCTCCATAAAGACCTCCAGGGTGTTGGTAAAGGTAGTACCTGTGTGTCTACTACCTGTGGTCGTGGGTTCACTTCCAACACAACATCAGTGAGAACAGGGCAAAAATTATTAACGGAGAATATTAAGAATATTTAATAAAAATAAAGATTCCATAAAGTTAATAAATTTATGGATTCCATTGTTAGAAAGTTTCTATATAAACTAAATTATAAGGGTTTCAATATTTAGTAATTTTTAACCGTTGTGAACTTTATCTTTATGAAAAGGTAAGTCCAATGTTTATAATTTTACTGTTCTTAAATTTTTATATATTGTGAACGTAGAAGTCTTATCCTATCAGATCCTAATATTAAATCAAACTTATCTTTAATAATATTGACACATATTTCAAGTCAGCACATTGTGCACTTGAAAGATTGGGTGCAATTAGGAGTGTACTTCAAGATAAAATTGAACTAAATAAGGAGTAACCTCTATATTTATATAACTTAAATTGCAACCGAGAATAGAATATATTTCCTTTTAATATCAACCGGTGTGTCAAATAAAAATTTTGTTTTCTTGTCATAATCTACTTGCACTACAATAATAATTAAACAATTATGTAATCTGAAAACATTAAACGCATTTATCATGTATTAATACGGTAAAGTTCTAGTAATAAATTTACGGATCTAAATTATTCTCTTGTCGAGTAAGTGCATATTGTCTGTGGTAGATTGCAGCACAAGTGACGTAAGCTAAATATCTCAAATAATCAACCTAATAAGGGAGGGGAGTATTACATGGTAGAAGGGCGCCGACCTGGCCAAGGACTGGCCCTAGTACCATGTAATGCTCTAACCTGGGTGCGCATAACAGTTTCACTGCAGCCATTGCTGTTGGTTCTGGTAACACTTGTGGAGGCATGGCAACTGCTTTAAGCACAGGCAGTCCCAATCCCTGCCAAGGTTGGTTATTAGAAGTTTTATAAGTTACATTTTAATGGATCTCATATACATTTCCTTCGTTACATATTTTCTGTCTGTATTTACACCACTACAATATTATCTATAAAATATTATCTAAGCATTAGTTTAATAATTTACTCATTATGTTTTCATTATTAATTTGAAATCATGTTTCAGCATGCTATATGTCTTATCCTCAATGCGAGATGACACAGTACTGTAAGTATTTGAGACATTTAGGTGTAAATATAATGCCATTCTGAAACTACAGTTTTACTCAAATCTCAAGACTCTTTTGTAAGGTATTATAAATAAACTATTCTACTGATTGATGTCATACTTGTGATTCGAGAGTTTTGTTCTGATTATTTTCAGGTGGCTTCGGTCCTGCGTTGGCTTGAGGTCCCCTCTTTGACATTATCACGTAATACGTCCCCACGTGTGTTGCAAAACACACAAAGTATGAATGATGATTGAATGGAAAAGTGTGATAGTGTGCGTACGTGTAGAACTACATTTGACTACAACAATAATTCTCCACTACACAACATATTAAGGTATCTACATTTATCTGCTAATATTGGACTTAAGTTTACATATTTGTTCCATCAATATACTTAGTATTAAACCTATTTATTTAATTAACGTATATTTTTATAATTATATTAGTTGTGGGAACTGTATGTTTTACTATGATAAACTATTGCATGCTGTCTTTTCTAACTGTTACAGGGTGATGCGTCCAATGCGGCAGGAAGTCACCCCACTCACACTAATACACACACGACATATACACTAGGTAGTGTTTTGTTCTACTTTAAATCAATTTGGTTAAAATTGGTGTTTCAGAATGGCATACATATATTAATTGGTTTATTATATGTTTACATGATAATAGTTAATAATTTTAATATAATTACAATTACTATAATATTTTAATATAATTAAAATTAGTCATGACATTAGTAATAATTTGGTAAATTAGATTGTAATATAAATGTGAATCACTACCATAAATTAATCGCACAGTCTTCCATACTTCACTTGTAAACAAATGACGTGTTTGGTTTATCTTATTGCCTATTAACTTATTATACATGAAAGTATTGTAAAATCGCAATGATTCAGTTAGCAGGTTTTTTGTATTTCTAATTGAGTGTCAAATTAGGGCTCGAAACAAGTGTGATAGTTTATGTCTTACAATAATAGTGTATGTGAGTGCGTGTTTTCAAACTAGTTACTATAAATCTTAGGGATGCGAAAAGTTAAATCAAAATAGAAATTATGCTATATATATATTTCATGCACACTATTAGATTAATCGTATTCCAGGAGCAATCTAGATAGCACATAGATATATCACAGCAAAGCTGACACTTTGCTTCCAATTAAGATAAAATGCAATGCTTACCATTCTAATAATGTATTTTACATTATGTTGAACCATCAACTATTTAAATATAAAATAAAGTTTTAACTTCATATAATAAAAATTTTCTTTGAACGGAATTCGGGCCATTTTACACAATTTCCAACTTACGTTCTTGTCTGCAATTTTTTAACGTGCATGTATGAATGTTCGATAACAAAAATATATATTTTATTTTATGTGAATATATTTATTATTTTATTTAAGAAATTAAGCATAATCAACAAAGCTGAAATTCACAAATATAAAATTACTGAAATACTTTTTTATTCCTGCATATTCTTAATTTAAAAAATTAGGTAGACATTGGCTGAAATAAATGTATGTAATAAACAATTGTGTCTCACCATTGGAATTTTTGAACAACAGGTCATTGAAGTAAACGTTTAACTTCTACTCACACAATGTCACTCGCGATCATAGATTTTAGTCCAGATATGTAATTTATTTTTCCAAAATTTGAACGGTCGCATTCACGAAATCCTAATGTGATCGCAAAACATAAATATATTGGAAGATATTTTAATTAACATTTTTGCATGAATCAGAATATCCGCTATTTAAAAATGTTCGATTAAATGAAAATGTTTAAAACTCATCCAAGTTATGTGTTACTGTCTGCACCAACTTCAATCTGGATCTGAATACAAATACGGTAGTTATTAGCTCCCGTTATATTACATATGGCTATTAATATTACATCAAGATGTTGATTTAAATAAATACGTGTCTATTTAATCTATCTAACTGGTAATTTTATTAAAAAGTTTATTACAGTACCTAAATCAATAATGATCAGTCACAAGATTGTCTTTCTTACGTATCCTTGACAAAGGATTTACGGTCTCAAAGCATCTCTCTGTTTAGTATGTGGATATGAAATTCTCTCTCAGGCTACATCAAAGTACTCGAATACCAAACTTGGTACATATTAACTTGCTGGTGCTGGAGAAGTGGTTAAGGACAAATGCGCTGTTTTGAATACATAGTGTGAAATTGTCATTAATACATAACATAGTAAAATTAGTTTTTAAGCGTCACTATTGCAAGGCGCAAGATATAAGAAAACTTCAAATATAAAAAAAATGGTCTGTAATAGAATTTAAAAATTATTTACTTTGCAACATAGGTTGCTACTAAAAATCTTTTATCTCTTCACATTTTTAAAAACGTATACCTATTCCATTAAGATGTCGATTTTGAAAAATATGTGTCTGTGAAATGCATCTAACTGGTAATTCGTTAAAACAAGAATAATATTAAAAACTAATAAATGTTTCCACTGTGTATAACAGTACTTCTTTGATACTGAACTTACGGTTGGGAAAGTTTTACGACATAAGAGGGCAAGATAAATCAATAATGCTTAGTCACAAGATTGTCTTGTTTACGTATCCTTGACAAAGGATCTAGAGTCTCAAGGAGTCCTTCACTGTTTAGTATGTTGATATGGAATTCTCTCTCAAGCTACATCAAAGTACTCGAAATGGGAACTTCGTACATATTAGCTTGCTATACATTTTGTTAGTTGTCGGTTAGACAAACAGATAGACAAGAAATTGCCTCCAAGGATTACGTTCAGCCAAATGGTAAGTTAGGACATTCACCATCATCGAACATGTTTTTGTCTAAGTAGTGAAACATTTACATTAAGTTAGATTACATAGCTATGTTCAAATAATAAAACTTACTGTGAACTAAGAAGTTGCGTGCGCAACGCAAGGATGCGCTGAAATGAAATCTTGTTCCCCCAACATTTGACACGGACTAATTATATATAACTGTGTGCAAGTATTTACAAATTTATTTATTCTTCCACTTTACCATTCTCATCATGGTTATCCATAAGACCATGGATAGAAATATTCGCTAACGCTAAGAAAAATCCCATTGAGAGTCATACAACATTACTTAACTCAGTTTTCCTCTAGTAGAAATGAAGAAGATAGACAGACAGACAGAAAACAGTTGTTATGAACGATAGTGAAAGTTTTAACTGAAGGTCAGCTACACATGTAAGATTACAAGGATTTAGGTAAGAAACTTACATGGCACATTCTATTTCATGGAATTATATTTGACAATATTTCATTATTCTTATAAATACTTGGAAAAGTTCTTATATTAACAAATTACGATCGAAATCTTAAAACAAAACTTCATTAATTGTAGTATTTACGTACTTTTAAATACACGAGGTGTTTCTAAACATTGAGTATCTTAAAATTCTAAACTGATATCTGCAAATGTTTTAAAATTATAATTCGTGAAATTTTTAGGACATTATAATCCAAACAGTTTTAAATTGGAGCCTATATGAGTATAGGTTTGAATTATTTTGGTCTCAAATATAAATTAATATTCATACAGACAAGTTTAAAATTAGATTGATTTAGGTTTTGAATTATTTGCAGGAAACATATTAAATATACTAAGGATTTATTTTTAAAAGAATTGATTTATTTATAACCGTCAGAATCTTGTGTTTTTATAATATTTCACTTTTAAGATAGTGGATAGTTAAAATTTTTATTCAATACTACTTAATCTTAGCCCAGAGGTCTTGTGCTCATTGTAAATTTGATTATTACAAATTTACGGTTTACATTTCTTTAATAAATTTTTGGGATATTGAGTTAGGCATATTCGTACCAATCTAAATTACAAATAAAGTGACTAGATATTAGAGGACAATATAAATTTTATATAACTTTCATATTTTAAGTGTGTTATGTAGTTTAAACGCTCATAAAACACATAGCGAATTTAGGGAATTCTTAACCCTCAAAATAAGAAAAGTAAGAGATATAATCTTGTCAAATTTCACCACTTTAGACTAAATCATTCAAATTACGATTTATTTGAGGAAAAGATAGAGGGACAGACTTTGATGTTCTTGATGCAAAATTAAAATACGCTTTGATATAATTAGAGGTAGACCAATTAATAAATAAAATCGGGAATTTTTTAAATTAAATTACGAAGACATGGTTTATCAATATATCGTATCAAGTTCTTGTAGATTCAAGTAACTAAGAGAATCTATGGACATTATCTAAGATAAACTGAACGTTTTTAATCATAACGAAAGTCATGAACGTCAGACTTGTGGTAGTACACCAGTTTGTCAGAAACTGTCAGAGAGACAATAATGAACGGCACTGTCCGCATAGGGTTACTTAAGCCTAAGTTATTTGCGATTGGATTGGTCCCCAGTAATGTATATTTGGCTTGCTCTCCAATAGTAACTTCGCTTTTAATACACTAGGAGTGGCTCAGTATACTTACCACTAAGGGGGTTCGGCTCAAATTTAGCAAAAAAATTAAACTTTTTTTTTATTTGTGAATTGTTTTCTACAACTCTTGACCTTTAATTTAACACAAATTTCATTTAAATACGAGGATGAGTATTAGTGGTTTTATTGATATTTTAGTTTGTGGAAGCACATGCATTTTTTACTGGTACCGTTGGTTAGCAACCTTGATTGTGCTCTTGAACACACTTTATATAATACACACCTACTATTTTAGGTTATATTGTTTGTTGTTGCTGTTGGCAACACTGGTTACCTTCAGTTCAGTTAGAAAAAGAATAGGCACTCGTCTTAGGAAGTTAAAAGAAAAACAAGGAAACACCAAACTTTCAGACGGTAAAAAAATTTGCGGTCGTGGTCGTTTGACTAAAGTTATTATTGATGAGATTCAAACTTACTATGGTCTGGCCATTCTAAGAAACACAGATAGTTTAGTAAATATGAAAAGAGCTATTTGGGCTACCTCGTATTTTCATCTTGCAAGCACTGACCAAGAACCAGCACATGGTTTGTGCCCAAAAGACACTGACACATGGTGTAAATTTAGAAAATCTGAATCTTTGGGTACAGACTACAAACATAGTGACCACACTCACCTTCCTCCTACAGTTATGGCAGAGATAAAGCCCATTTTTAGAGATTTATCTCAAGAACATTTGTTGCGGAAGTGCCTCCATGGTGGAACACAAAATCCTTGCGACAGCCTGAACAGCAAAATTTGGAACCGGTTACCGAAATCGACCTTTGTGATGAAGAACACACTTGACTTGGGAATTTATGAAGCCATTGCTACCTTCAATGATGGCAATATCACAAAGTGTTAAATCCTGAGTAAATTTGGTATTTCCCCTGGCCCAATGTGCATAAACACAATGAAGAACTTTGACTTGACCCGGATTAAAAACGCTGAGAAAGATATATTGAAAATCGAGAAAAAGTGCCGGAAACAGCGAGATATTGCTAAGAAAAGACTAGAGGACATGTATGAAGAGCAGGAAGATCCAGACAACCCTTCATATGGACCAGGCATGCACTAAGGTAGGATTACTTAAGTCACTTTGGTTAAATGATGTTTACTAGCGATTTTCCAAAAAAACAGACTTTTTACACTTAGGAACAATTTTCTCCTGAACTACTTGAGTTATTGCATTGTTTTTGGTTTTGTTTTGTTATTTACACTACAATGAACAATATGAATGATGGGATATTCATTATTTATACTAGAATATATTTTTTTATTAAAAATAAATTTTAATTTTGAATGTTTTTTCAACATTTTTTTGTTTTAAATTAAAAATGTGTTATTTTCATTTAATTCAAAAACCCATCACTTAATTGTTAGGTATAAGGATAAGGATCAAAATATAAAAAAATTAGCTTATTACCTCTAATGGTTTTGGAGTTGTGTGTTCCTAAGTTTGTGCTTTTTAACATGGAAAGGATAGGACGAGCCGAACCCCCAGCAAATTACTGTGAAAGCAAAGTAAAAGTTTGAATAAGTAAACCAAGCCCGAAAGATACGCAGAATAAAGCCTACAACACCATAAAAACGATATATTGAAAACAATCAATCGTCAGAAACAGAAATAAATTTCAAATCACAATCAGATAATAATATGCAGACGGAAAATACGTCACGAAGGAAATGTATATGAGATGGAACTTTCCGATCCCATATAGAGAAGAGAATGTCAAATAAATGTATTAAAATGATAATTTAAGTATTTAAAATAACCAACCTTGGCAGGGATTGGGACTGCCTGTGCTTAAAACAGATGCCTTGCATTCACCACTGTTACTAGAACCAAGAGCAATGGCTGCAATGACGCTGTTATAAGCACCCAGGTTAGAGCATTCCATGGTACTAGGGCCAGTCCTTGGGCAGGTCGTCACTCTTTTACCATTTAATACTCCCCTCATTTATTAGATTGGTTAATTTATATATGTGGGTTACGTCACGTGTGCTGCAAATCTACCGCAGACAACATGCACTTCCTCGACAAGAGAAGAATGTAGATCCGTAAATTCTCACTAAGACGTATTGAACTTTAAAGTGTAAATATTTGATAACAGCGTTTAATGTTGCCATATTATTGTTTTTATATATTTTTTAACTATTATTGAAGTTTGAGTACATTTATAGAAGAAAAAAGTATTTTTTTATGAAAGACCGCTTGATTTTAAAAGGAAATGTACACCGTTCTCGCTTTTAATGAAAGTAATAAAATAAATAAATATAGGTTACTCCATACGTTCTTCGATTTGACACAAATTTCTGCAATGCTTGTACCAAATCACTCAATTGCACAATGTGCTGACTTAAGACATGTAGAAATATTATTATAAATAAGTTAGATCTAATATTAGGATATGATAGGAATTTCACGTTCCATAGGTATAAAACGTTAAGACGAATGCTAAATATTGGATTAACCTTTTAGTTAAGATTATGTTAAAATAGGTTAAATACGACTAAATATTAATGAATTTAGTTTCTATGTATAAGAGATAGGACTTTCCGATCGTATATAGAGAAGAGAATGTCAAATAAATGTATTAAAATGTTAATTTAAGTTTTGAAAATGACCAAACTTGGCCGGGAATGGGACTGCCTGTGCTTAAAACAGTTGCCTTGCATTCATCACTGTTACTAGAAAGAACAGAAATGGCTGCAGTGAAACTGCTATGCGCACCCAGGTTAGAGCATTACATAATTAATTGGGCTAGTCCTTGAGCAGGTAGTCGCCATTCTAACATGTAATACCCCCCTCCCTTATTAGATTGGTTAATAATTATTGATATACGTAGGTTACGCCGCGTGTGCTGCAATCTACCGCTGATAATATGCACTTCCTCAACAAGAGAATAATGTAGATCCGTAAATTCTCACTGAGACTAGTTGAACTTTACAGTATAATTACTTGGTTATAGCGTTTATTGTTTCAGATTACATAATGTTTAAGTATTATTGTAGTCCGTGTAGATTTAAACAAGAAAAGAGCATTTTATGTAACAAAGAGGTTGCTATTTAAAGGCAATTTATTCTATTCTCGGTTGCAATTTAAGTAATATTAATACAGTGCCTACCCTATATATAATGTTGTTACGTCTGACGAAGGATTTCGATCCAATTCCACCCAGTCTTTCAAGTGCACAGTGTGCTGACTTGAGAGACGTATAAATATTATTATAAATAGTTTGATATAATATTAGGATATGATACGAATTTCACGTTCCCTAGGTATAAACTTTTAAGACGAATGCAAAACATTGGACTAACCTTTTAATTAAGATTATGTTAAAAAACGGTTCAAAACGAACAATATTGAAATAGTTATGAATTTAATTTCTATGTATATGAGATAGAACTTCCAGATCTATATACAGAAGGAAACGTAATATAAATCTATTAAAATTTTAATTTAAGAATATTTAAAATGACCAACCTTGGCAGGGATTGGGACTGCCTGTGCTTAAAACAGTAGCCGTGCATTCATCCCTGTTACTAGAACCAACAGCAATGGCTGCAGTGAAACTGCTATGCGCACCCAGGTTAGAGCATTACATGGTACTAGGGCCAGTCCTTGGACAGATTGTAGCCCTTCCACCATGTAATACTCCCCTCCCTTATTAGATTGGTTAATTCGTATATTTAGGTTACGTCACGTGTGCTGCAATCTACCACAGAAAATATGCACTTTTTCGACAAAACAAAAATCTAGATTCGTAAATAATTACTGAGACGTATTAAACTTTACAGCTTAAATACTTTATAATAGATTTAAAGGTTTTTATTATATATTATTAAACTATTATTGAAGTCCAAATACATTTATAAAAAAAAGGATATGTGTGTGTGTGTGTGTGTGTGTGTGTGTGTGTGTGTGTGTGTGTGTGTGTGTGTGTGTGTGTGTGTGTGTGTGTGTGTGTGTGTGTGTGTGTGTGTGTGACAGACATCTTAATATTAAAAGGAAACGAATCCTGTTCTCGGTTTTAATTTAGGTAATATAAATAGAGGTTACTCTATATAATCTTCGATTTGACACAAATTTCTGCAATGCTTGTACCAAATAACTCAAGTGCACAATGTGCTGACTTGAGAGATGTATAAATATTATTATAAATAATTTTGATATAATATTAGGATTTGATACGATAAGAATTTTACGTTCCCTAGGTATAATACGTTAAGACGAATGCTAAATAATGGACTAACCTTTTAGTTAAGATTATGTTAAAAAAGGTTAAATACGACTAAATATTGAAATAGTTATGAATTTTGTTTCTATGTATATGAGATAGAACTTCCCGATTTATATAGAAAAAATGTCAAATAAATCTATTAAAGTTTTAATTTAAGAATTTAAATCAACCAACCTTGGCAGGGATTGGGACTGCCTGTGCTTAAAACAGTAGCCGTGCATTCATCACTGTTACTAGAAAGAACAGAAATGGCTGAAGTGAAACTGCTATGCGCACCCAGGTTAGAGCATTACATAATTAATTGGGCTAGTCCTTGAGCAGGTAGTCGCCATTCTAACATGTAATACCCCCCTCCCTTATTAGATTGGTTAATAATTATTGATATATGTAGGTTACGCCGCGTGTGCTGCAATCTACCGCTGATAATATGCACTTCCTCAACAAGAGAATAATGTAGATCCGTAAATTCTCACTGAGACTAGTTGAACTTTACAGTTTAATTACTTGGTTATAGCGTTTATTGTTTCATATTACATAATGTTTAAGTATATTGTAGTCCGTGTAGATACAAGAAAAGAGCATTTTATGTAACAAAGAGGTTGATATTTAAAGGCAATTTATTCTATTCTCGGTTGCAATTTAAGTAATATTAATATAGTGCCAACCCCATATATAGTGTTGTTACATCTGACGAAGGATTTTGATCCAATTCCACCCAGTCTTTCAAGTGCACAGTGTGCTGACTTGAGAGACGTATCAATATTATTATAAATAAGTTTGATATAATATTAGGATATGATATGAATTTCTCATTCCCTAGGTAACAAATTTTCAGACGAATGCTAAACATTGGACTAACCTTTTAATTAAGATTATGTTAAAAACGGTTAAACACGAATAAATATTGAAATAGTTATGAATTTAATTTCTATGTATATGAGATAGAACTTCCCGATCTATATAGAGAAGGAAACGTAATATAAATCTATTAAAATTTTAATTTAAGAATATTTTAAAATGACCAACCTTGGCAGGGATTGGGACTGCCTGTGCTTAAAACAGTTGCCTTGCATTCACCACTGTTACTAGAACCAAAAGCAATGGCTGCAATGACGCTGTTATAAGCACCCAGGTTAGAGCATTACATATTACTTGGGCTAGTCCTTAAGCAGGTAGTCGCCATTCTAACATGTAATACTCCCCCTCCCTTATTAGATTGGTTAATAATTATTGATATATGTAGGTTACGCCGCGTGTGCTGCAATCTACCGCTGATAATATGCACTTCCTCAACAAGAGAATAATGTATATCCGTAAATTCTCACTGAGACTAGTTGAACTTTACAGTTTAATTACTTGGTTATAGCGTTTATTGTTTCATATTACATAATGTTTAAGTATATTGTAGTCCGTGTAGATACAAGAAAAGAGCATTTTATGTAACAAAGAGGTTGATATTTAAAGGCAATTTATTCTATTCTCGGTTGCAATTTAAGTAATATTAATATAGTGCCTACCCCATATATAATGTTGTTACGACTGACGAAGGATTTTTATCCAATTCCACCCAGTCTTTCAAGTGCACAGTGTGCTGACTTGAGAGACCTTATCAATATTATTATAAATAAGTTCGATATAATATTAGGATATGATATGAATTTTTCGTTCCCTAGGTAACAAATTTTCAGACGAAAGCTAAACATTGGACTAACCTTTTAATTAAGATTA
>NW_025780723.1:0-49054 GCF_021130785.1 Homalodisca vitripennis
ACCAATTAGTTGCAGCACACCATTTCATTTCAAGAATATTTTCCAGTTTCCATAAGTAATTGAAATCTTGTATTATATTTTCATGTTAGTCTTCACTTCGTTTCCTCGGGTTCCGTTTTGGAAGATAATGTTGTCTTAAGGTTCCTAGGGCCATTTTTTATTATAACACTTTCATGTATTGCTGAAAATTAAATTTAAGGCATCTATTATTCTTAAAAATTTCCATTAGTCCATTATAGTATTTTAATATGATAATTTTTGAAAGTTTGAGTCTTACATTTGTTATTAATAATTGCATTAACATTAATATATTAAATTGGAACATATTCATAATATAAAATTTTTAATTATATACATTTTCACAGTATTTTATACCAACATATTTTACCAGTTTACCTGTTCTTTCCTACGAAGTTAAACAACAATTTAATGGTTTCCTACACATTGAGAAAAAAATATGAGGACAAGGATTCATAATCGTAATAATAGTGATTTTTACACTTGATTAACTGAAGGCATCAGTTCCAAGGAATGGAATTTAAAAGTTATGGCAATCTCGATTGCCCTTTCTCTTTACGATTTTTCACAGGATTATGGCTCGTCATAGTATTCCTCATCCCCAAATAGGGAAATTGACGAGTTGTTGAGACAGTTTTGGTAGATATTTCTCATATCCAGATTGCCCCCTTTTTCTGTACTACCGCCACGTATTGTTCAGTAGCACCATTAACGTAGGAATCGTACTGCAAAATATCTTAAACTCGTACAGTCGCTTTAGAGCGCTGTGAACGATATGATCAGTACCCTTCAGCTTACTTTTCTCATCAGTCGATTCAAAGAGGTAATAACAACTACCGCCTTGTTTGTTGCGCCTTATATCTGATCCAGGATATGAGCTCGAAATCAAAACGTCACGTCGAGAAATTCCACCTTGCTCATCGTTTCGATAATATCTCTGTCACTTATATGTAGATTATATTTTAATTTATGAAGTGATTATACATATTACGAAGTGACTTTACCGAATTTTACCGGTGACTTTAGAAAACCATGAATTTTATAATCACTACGGATATGTGATTTACCAAACCTTGCCAACCAAAAAGCTGCTTAATTCTCTCACATAAACAATTTTAATTTCATGAAGATCTTTATTTTCACCCTACAGAGTATACATCCATCACCCTTGGATTTCAATTTGCTGAAAACACTGATATATTTGTTTTTACGTTGTACAAATGGCAATATACCCTCCTCCAATAGTCTGTTCCATAGAATGGCAGAACTTTTATAAAAGGGGTTTCGCATCAGAGTCTGCCAATATTGGTCCTCTTGAGAAGAAGGCAATATCTTTCAATTACCGGAGCTCTACGTAACATGTTACAGAGTGTGATAATATTAGTTAGTACTTTTTTAGAATTTTCGGAATTGCTTTTCATTAATCATTTGTTATCTGTTTTGTATTCTTGATGAAAGTAAGTAGGTTTTAATAGAAAAGACATTTTTTCATTCTTCCACATTTAATTTATTTAAAAAGCGCTTTCGCCGGTTAAGGCATCATCAGTTTAGATATTGCTTACAGAAAAAAATGTGTGTAAAATAGAATAAAACATAATAGTAAAATAGAATAAAAATATAAAAATAATTGTAAAAGACCAAAAACTAACAAATTTATAAAATAATTATGTAGAAAAATAAGGTTTGCAATTCATAATTTTGGAAATGGATTTCTTGTTTTACTAATGGTATAAAAATATCACTGAAACTTACTTAGGTTGGGAAATACAATTATCTTTTAAAACTGTCATACATTTGTTATTACTATTATTTGTTATTAGTTATACTTTCATAAAACAAGTATGACTAATAACAAGTATTTGTAAAATTGCCAAAATTGTAAGCATGGTGTCATTACTTTGATATTATTTCATGTATAAAGAATTTATGATATAAAACATTAAAATATATGTTTGGTATATTCTATTTTATTAAAACATATTTTCAGCTATAAATTACTGTTAAGGCAACCATTACAATTTCTTTCTATTATTTTACTAATGTGTACACATATTTAAAATATTTTGTCACAACATACCGGTGTTTAGAGTGCAAGGAAAGATCAAAGAATGCAGATATTTAGTACCTTAATGCCTTTACTTTGGGAATGTAAGGTTGTGGTTAGATTTTACCATGCAAAAGTCTGACTGGGTTTTCTAATTAAGGCTTGGCTTGTGAATTAGGATATATTTTCTTATGTTGCGTTCCAAAAACTAAATTCTAAATTTATTAACTTACATTTTTTCATTTAATTGACACTAACAAATGACACTATTTCACCTAAAGTAATTTTATACCGCACACGAAGAAATCCCGACCATCTTTCTTGTACCAACGTTTTAGTCGAAATCGTCTTCGCTAAGTTGCCTTGACCACGCTCCTGAAAAATATTTGTTATGTTAATTTGTGAATACCAATAGTATTTATATCAGAATGTTTGATATGAAATTATTATAAACGATATTTTATCATTTCGTATTTGTTTAGCAGCGGTGTCTGAGCGTGGAAATCCATTTACTCCCGGTGGATGTTTGTTTCAATTTATAATACAATAATTCCTTTGTAGAAATTACTATAATGAAATATAAATTTCAGTAAATATCATTTTCCTTTCTAAACAAACAACGTTGGGGTTGTTGGAAAAATAATAATGAAATCAATTTAAATTAATGAAGCTAATTTTTTATAAAATCAATTTCCTCAATACCCGAGAAGGACTAATACATTTCACTCTGGTCGATGTCACGTAGTTCTCCGGTAATTGAAAGATATCGGCCGCTCCTCTAGAGAGCAATATTGACAGACTTTACTTTAGAAAGCTTTTATGTAAACATCCTGCAATTCTTTATTAAAAATCTATTCTATAAAATAGTTTTATTGAGTATACATCGTACAAAGAGTATTAAAAAACAAATTTTTTATTAACAGTATATCAGTAAATAATAACACCTTTTGTGCTTGTGATATTTCCGGTAAAATAATATTTTACTAGATATTATTTATTGAATGTTTTTGTGTGTAATTTAATTGGAATTTAAAAATAATTTTGACCTCCTTACTGTGAGTAATATATGAGTAACTTCCTTTTACTTTGAATTAAATACTCTTTCTGGTATATTTTGGAGAAAACGGAGCCCTGGATTTTATAATGTATTACTACAATCTAAAAAATACCAGATTTTTGGATGTAATAGCGGTTTTAATATTGTTGTTATGTACATAGAGCAGTTTTTAAACTTATCTTTCCTAGAATATTTGCTTATAGTTCATATTATTAAATGAACTAAGGCTGATGCCTCTATCATTCTTAAATATTAGCTTGATATATTGATCATTATAGATATAACATTTATTTCATTTGTGATATAAAGTTATTTTAAGTTAATTAAAAACACATTTTATTAAGTTATAAACGTAATTAAAAAGAGATACATTTGTCTACAGATTAGAAGGATTCTGGATACACAATTTGCAGATACTGGTATTTTAAATAGCCAAAACCACTAATAGCAGATTTGTCGCAAAACGCCCTAGAAAAAGTAATAAGGTCAGGGCACCGATAATTATAAAAATAAAATAAAGTCAAGAACGCCATAGGGATTATAATGTAGAAGAAATTAATAGTGATAATTTCAGGATATTTACACTAAAAAGAATTATGTTGTGTTAGTAAATTTAGAAAAGCTGGGTTCGGCATTGGGCTGGATAAAAAAAGTGTATAACTTTCCTTTAAAAGCTCGAATTTTATGATAAATTGTACCAATCAAAAAAATATAGATGATTCAGCAAGTACAAAAGGAATTGAAAACTGTATATCAATTGCATTGCAAAGATGTGTTAGACATTTAAAAATTATTATGTGTAATAAAGTTTATATGTTGTATAAATTTATTAAAAGTACTCAATATAATATTTACCACCATATCAGTTGTCCCTTTCCTCTTCAATTGGCAGAAGAAAGACATATGGCTATACAAAATTGGCCTTTAATACGGTTGATTATTCTAATGGGATATCCAATACAATACTATAAAGATAAAATACCACTGATCGAACTGAAATAAGCTTACTAACGTTCATATACCTGGAATTTTCCGGTCTCATATCCTGCAGGATACGAGCCATTCTAACCTCAAGGAATAGATGAAATAGGCCTCGTTAATAGCTCTTGGTTAGAGGTGTCTGAGCTAAAATGAATAGTGTTGGTGTTCAGCCACATTCGAAAACCATTTGTTGAACTCACTTACCACTTTGAAGGGATGGTCAATTATTTAGTGTAACAGTAATTAAATTTTTTTGTAAAATCTCTATTCAAATAGTTGTATTGTGTTTTTTAAAAATCTTTATAATTTTAAAAATATATTATCGATATCTCATTCACAAAATTTATGAAAAAAGTCTTAAAAGTCAGTACATTTTCGATATATCGTGCAGACTAGCTTATATATATCTGTATATAGGTATAAAGAAAGATTAATTAAATTATTCTATTCCCTTGATTAAATAAAGTGATAAGCTAGCGTTTATCAAGTGAAATACTATCTTGGTACTATTATTTAATAACAATGATAGTTAAATTAATTATTATGTGGCGGTATGTAGTGTTTTATAAGCTTACTTTCGGTTGGATGCCCTAATTTTATGAAGGTAGTTAATATTGGAAATTCGCTGAGAGAAAATTAATGGGTTTTGGGACCGGACAAAATAATTGATCTCTGACCATTACTGAGCCACATCTCACGTACAGGGTCTGTGGTTACTTGCCCTTTGATATACAAAGCTGCAGATTTCTCCTGTAATATATGCTACTGCCCTTTAGACATGATTAGCAGTTCAGAGTATTAATGAGTTGTTGCATTCAATTTTTATTTATTTTAATCTACATGCAATACAGATAAAGGTAACTTAGTAAATTTAATTTTCAGGAACTCTTTAAATTTTTTTCATCATAAGCAAATAATGAAAATACTTTCAAGATAAAGGTTTCCATTACTTGTTTTGTTTTAAAGAAGTAGTCTATAAGAGGTAATCTGTGCAATGGTATTATTGTTCGTGTAAACCGCAGGTGTTTGTATAGAAGAGCTGATAGTTTACAAATTTTTAAATCATTGTTTGCGTAAATTTAAATTCAAATTTGTTATGAGTTAAATGTTCTTTAGATGATGTTCTGTAATGATTGGCTTTTACTTTTATGTTATTAGTATATGTTGTATTTTAGTTCTTATAATATATATTTATTCCCATTTATATAGCAGTAAAAATGTAGAATATGATATGCTTTGTTTGTAATATATACTATCGTTTTCTCCAATGTTAACTTTTAAAAAGTCTTTGAACTATTTTCTTATAATTGAAATGCTAAGAAAAAGCAGGTTCAAATGTGCAGAAGAATGAAAGAAAATGTTGAGTATAATGTTGTGAACATAGAATTATTTAGATTACATGTTGTAAAATATTATGGACTGTTAAATGGATTCATATATGAATGATTATGTAATACAAACATTTGGAAGTTTTTTTACATCCTTGAATTTTTATGTGTTTTTTTAATTAATTTTAAAGGCTATCCCGACATGCTGCTATTATTTTCACTGTTGTTAATAATTTTTAATTCTACTGCCACAGGATTTAAAAAAGAGATTAAAAGTAACGTAAAAGAAAATAAGCTTTTTTTGTAGATTATACAACTTTTTACTCCTATGTTTATTATTAATGTTAACATTTTTAACTATAGTTTTATACTTGAAATACTAATGTGCATCAAGGTAGAAGATAATATTTACAGTTAATTAGTTTTTATTGCAAATATATTTTAAAGATAATTGTGAAGGTATATCCATTAAGAAAGAATTATACAAGTTTTCTCATTTTGGGTTGTAAAAACAAGATACATTCGGTTATTGAAAAGTAATTAAATGTAATTTAAATCCCTAACTTGAATAATGGTAGCTAAATCCATACTTGTGCTTCTGGCTATCACAGTAACTTTTATGCGAGCAATATTCTTTGAATGGAGTTTTTTATGAAAGTAAGTTATGAAAATCAATTGCATTTGGATTAAATATTATAAATCCATTCTACAGTAACAATAGATTATTTTAATATTTGGACTACTATCAAGTGTCAAGAAGTTTTAAGCTCAAGTGTTGTCGGACATACTTCAGCGGAGTTTTTCCTCAACATCCACCACCGATACTGACGTTTCAGGATTTAAATTATTTACATTTTACATAGCATCAAGTTATTTATATTCACAAATAGCATATTTCATTAGTAGTCTCGAAAGTGTCCTATTTTTGGGGCGAGATTGCATTTACACCCAAGTCAAATTCGAGTGCGGAAAATGCTATCGAGCTCCGTAATAGCTCGTAAACTTTCAAAATGAATATTAAACGATTATTTCCATCACGATTTAAGAAAATCCCAAGGAATCTTCTAAGTAATATTGGGAATTTCATACTCTTAAAGTTTAGACGACTTATTTTATAGTTTAATTTGGTTTTTAAAACGTCATCTGTTTGAAATTAGAAATGTCAAAATAAATAGCTGAACCCTCAATTGTTTGTATGGAGCATAGTACTTAGGAAAATCATTGCTTACACTGTACAAATAGCAATGATAAAAGCAATATTGATGTTAATTGGCATATGTTCATCAAGTAAGATAACATTATTATATGTCACTAAAAACACACAGCTGTGTGTAGCTTGAGGACTCTTGACCTGAGTTACGCGTACTTTAACAATTACCTAAAGAATTGAGCTACAAAAAATATTTTATTTCTGTCCTACATTTTGATGTTTTAAAAAGTCTACTGATATGTCAAAGAATTATATTAGTACTTAAATTAAAAATTAACAACAGGCTTCTCTAAGATGTCTATAAGGCGATGGCTACTAAAATAGACATTAAGATGACTAGTAATCGGTTTACCTATTCCAGGTGTCAAAGAAGGTTAAAATAAAACGTGTATTATTAATAGTTTAAGCACCTTTTGCTTCTGTCAAATATCTAGGCCTTATTTGGTTTTTTGTCCAGGAAACCTGTTGTTTTACCGAGTAGCAAAAAAAACAATGACTTAAATGTATGTTGTACATAATATTACAATTTACAAAAATTTACTTTCCTATTAATGTGGGTGCCAAAAGATAGTTCTCGGGGTGTTTTATTTAGCACTCCCATGGAAAGGAATATAGTAAAACTAAATAAATTCATGATTTCGGATACCAGACACGAAACGGTGTTAGCAACGAATCATTTTCAGTGATTGAAAGCCATATAAATCGTTTTTTTTTTTTATGACGGTAGTGTAATCAATATACAGTGATTTAGTTTCCCGGAACAATGATACAACCTCTCTGACTACTACAAACCTTAATATGACTATTATGGTTTGCAACAAAACGTACTATAAAAAACACTAAGAAGAGATTTATACTCGTTTTTTTAATTGTTTATCATTTTTAATTTGGGAATTACGAATAAGTTTTTTCAAATTTACAATAAATTTTTATTTCAACGTTGTTATATATATATTATTTTGATATAACCGTGGTACAATGCAGATCTTCATGACTAGGATCAATTACGAAATTAGAGTAACTTGATTAATAAATCAATCCTGTTTTTCTATCTTTTTATATATAAAACAGTCATTGTTCACTAATAAGGTTTATGTATATATATATATATATATATATATATATAATATATATATGTATAAGGTATATGTATATATATATATATATAATTTTTCTGGATAAATATTACATACTGCATGGAAAAATTTGTTACATAATGGGGTTTTGAAATGTTTGGGCCTCAATGTGGAGACCATTCTTCAGTTGATGAATTCCATACTGAAACTTGTTATTTAAAAAAAAACTATATCTTTATCATCATTATTAAAAATACTAATACAAATTGCAACTGTTTTCCCTTTATATCCTAAGAAGAAATATGTTTCACTTTTCCAAAAATAAATGTATGTGGATACAGATAATGTTTTTTAAAACTAAACCAATTTTAATAATTAGCATGCTCTAAATTAAAAGAAAGCGTGGAAAAATATTCAACAACACATTTTGAACCTAGCATTTAACTTAGATTTGTTTTAAGGAGTTTAAATACACTATTTTTCTATGAATATAACAATAATAAATTTATATTTGCTCTAAAAATGAATGAATGATTTTAGACAAGGCTATTATTGAGACCCGTTTAAAGTTCATATGGAGAGCGTAAATATTTTAAAACCTCTAAAGTAGTATGAGGATATAAATCAGATAAAGAGAGTTATAAACGTGTAATATTTATATAAATTTAGTTTCCTGTCCCAAAGTATGAGTTACACTAGTCTGTGACTAATGCGTCACAAAATATTTATAACACATTAACATAAACTATGTGGTAATATATTTTGTAACTGTTTTATTAGAGTTGAATTTATCCGAATATATCATAATATATGTCGGAACAATAAATCATACTTTTAAGAAGCCAAGTAAGGTTTTTAGTGTAAAGACTCTGTATACCGTCATAATTGTTTTACACATAAATGTTTTATTATACATAGTTTTATAGTAAAAATAGTTTAGAGCATTTTATAAGTGTTTGTAAGCTAAAAACAGTTCATATATTATATTATATAATATAGTATATGAAGTAGCAGCTCGTTTGTGAAAATAAATTTTCATTTGTAATGAAAACGTCCAATGAGACTTGCATAGTATAAATACTCATGACAAAGGTTAGTGTTAACGATATTTGCTGTAGCCCGTATGTTTAGTGTGCGTGACAATCAATCGACACTCACACAAAGCAGTTCAGCCATGTCTGATAAGATAGTTGATAAATATCTCAGCTAGGAGGCAGATATACTCATATATCTGTTTGATCATGTAGCTATACAAAAAATAATAAGGAATTAAACTTCAATTATTCAACGGATTGAGTTGAATTTGCATTGCTAATAACAGAAAAAAATTATAAAACTTCTTAAAAACGTCTGGATACTGTAGTAAGATTGAATTTGAAACACATTTATCTTGTGAAGATCATCCACTGACAGAGTTTTAAATGGGTTTAAAATCACAGAAGAAAGTATACTTCATATTTAGACTCTTCGATCTTGTCCTAAGTTGAAATACTTTTCGTTTAAAAGCAAGAATTTCATTAAAAACAGATTTTTCGTGAATATAAACCACCCATATTAGTCGAAAAATAATTTCAACCCCTGGAAGAAGAATAATGTTCTTTTATCAATCGATTTCATTATTATTTGCGATAATCGATGATACTTTAAATACACATACTTTGTTTTTTCGACAAAGTTAACATTTTTTATAAAGCGCAACTACCCACAGCAGTTGATATCAGGTTGTATCTTCTAGAAGAAATATTTTTATTTTTTATCCTCCCGATTTTCTACAAGCTTAAAATACGAGTTAATTAATTAAAGAAAAGAGAATAATTTCATTTTATTTTAATTTTGTTTCAATTTATTATGAAAATTGAAAATGAATCATAATGAAATGAATATTTTAGATTCGTAAATACCTATAATACACGTGGTGTTAGCACTTCAATTGCTATGATATGACGTCACCATATACCCAATAGCTGCTATGTCCCGCCCAAGATGATTTGCTTAAATTGTATGCAAACTTTCAAGTCTACAAATGTCACGCGTTAAATTTCATATTATAGTGTTTAGTTTCCTTACAAAATTTATTTAATTTGTAATTTTTTCGTTACGAACAAGAACAATACAACCATTTTCTCTAACGCTTGCTAATTCCTATGGTGTAATATGCACCATCAATGAACATAATTTTTATGTGTAAATGAAGCCGTATGAGAAATCTATGAGTCAGCTCTTTTTATAGATCAAACGGACAGACAGATAAACCAAAATAAAATATTTTAGGCTATCGAGTGATATGCCTTACTAATGTTCAGCCGATCATTGGATTATTATTTTTGTGGTATTTAAATAAGGATAGTTATAATCTTTAATACATTTGTATAATTTAATAGTATTACGACATTAATAGTTAAAACTGCTATTTATGGCTTTTCATCTTAGCAGAGAACTGGTACAATCAGAAAAGAAACTTTAACTTTGTTTATTACATTGATATTCTACAAGTATACAGAAGTGTATAGAGAGTCATGTGAATTATATCCTAAGTAATACCTTAAGATAGATAAATGTTCTTTAGAAGGAAATATATAGATCCATAAATTTTTCGACGTTGCCACTTTGCCAATTCATTCCATAGCTTTTAGTGGTGGATTATTTGGTGGATAGGTATGGTTGACTAAATATATTGCGTTATCTCTACTTTTCAGGCTATAGTGACATGGAGTAAACATGTTTTAGTTTCTATGAGTAAATTATTGTTTTCAAAAGAAAATAAAACTATTTTGAATTTAGTAAATTTGTTTAAATGAACGAATTTCATTTAAAGGATTTCAGAAACGTAGAGTTTGATACAGATGGGAACCCACACAAAATCGTTAAACAAATATGAATCAAGTTAATATTTAAATATCAAACTATTTAATAAGTTCGGTTATTTAAACTAATCAAACACATTACATGTATATCAACATGAAATGAATCATTTATAATATATATCATAATCATTATCATATTATGAAACATTGTTCCATTTACCCTTTTTAATCATTTAATTCCAAGACGATTTAGAATATTTAATGTACCTAATGTCGAGAATTTTTTTAAATGTGTTGTATTGTAGATAAATGAAAATTTATGAATTCTAAAGCATATGTGAAAGACAAATTATAGCTTAATAATGCAAATTTTTTATTTATTTACATATTCTTAAGTCATACAATAATTTCTGCTGTAAAAATATAAATTATGTAAGGCACATCGAAATGTGAAAAAATGGTAAAATTTAACCTTAAAATGATGTTATAGTTTAATAACCTTTAAACGTATATCCAATTAAAAAAACAATACTTGTTACTAACAGAAATGAATTATACTATTTAGAAAATTCCTCACCAAACAGTAGCTTTAAATTACACATATTCTACAAAGAGTAGGGTAGAAATGCAGGCACAAAAAGAATATGAAGCCCTAGGTTCAAGAGAGAGATATTACTTTTATTTTAATAGTAGAGAGAAATGAATATAGCAACTTCCAACTGAGTTATGCAATGAATGCAAATGTAGCGTTTATTTTATTGGTATCGCGAACATTGATGTGCACTGCAATATGTAAAACACAATATATACTGTTGAGTAATGACTAAAGCAAAATACTGGCAACAGAACCCTTGTCTATTAAGAATGAAAGTTTGTGATGTAAAGGGATGGTTTACCATTACTGATAGTGAAGTGATTTGCTGGGAGTTTCTAAGCTTAACTGCTTATAACTTGAAACGAAACAACACATGCAGATAATATTGACTCTTTTCCTGCTGAGACTCTGTTTTTGACCGGCTCACATTTTTTATCTATTTTTTCCTGATTTTTGGACTATCCAAGTGGTACTATCACTGCTTAGATACCGATATTTGGACCCAAATCGGCATTTACGTTCATGGTGTTTCATTTTATAATTTTTATCGTTTTATTGACCTCATTTCAGACCAAGAACGTGGAGCTACAGAAATAAATTCGTTTTCACATAACTGCCCTGATAATTTTAAGTATAAAATATATTTTGTTTGAAGTTTGTTTTTAACGATGGAAGGATTGTGAAGGAAAAGAGACTTTTTTCCTGCCATTTGTCATATTTTAGTAATAAAAAATCAGTAAAACAAAAATATTGACATAATATACAACACATGTTAAAAGGAAAAAAGTTTTGTTCACTTTTGGTTCATTTAAAGTATAATCCAAATTATAAAAAAATAACTTCTAGAATCTGAAGCATGAATAAGAAAAGAGCCTGTACTTGTAGTTTCTTATGTTTTGTATATTGTTTCAATTCCATTTTCTATCCTTTTAAATGACGACTCACGTTATTCTAATGTCAGGAATATTGAAATTCCACGGAATTCTTTTCATTCATAGGATTTGAACAGGTATTATAGACCCCAGTACGGGTCGTTAAATATTATTCATCTATAAATACGGGTCTCAAGGTCTCGATTATTTCGTATTATTAATATCATAATCCAGTTGGATTAATTTTTATTTTTGATTTCCTTTTGTTCTTTTGCTAATTATAAACACAATAAAGTTGCCACCATAAACTGGAGAATAAAGCAATTATTTGTGAAGCTATTAGGAAATAAGGACAGTTTAGAGTGGTTTGTTTCTTAGTTGTTAAGGTTTATATCTCGTAGTTGTATCGCAAACCAAAATAATCCGTGTTATGTTGATTGCCTTTGGAATTATATAGTAAAAATAATCAATTTTTTCTTCAAAGCAACGTTTTAATCCGTAAATCTATAACTATTTTGGAATTATCTTAACGAAAATAATAATTCTAATATAATTCTTAAACTTTGCTAGAAAATTCAGTCTTGATTTTTACATTTCAATTGTAATTTAAATTTTTGTAATAAAATCCTGTTCAATTTCTAAATCAAAGTAAAAGTTCTTGAAGTAATAATTAAAGGAAGGAGAAAAAAAACATAAATACATTGCTTGATTGAAAACGCTGAAATGTTGTTTGTTTCGTGAATATATTAGTACCTAATTATTAATTGATTTTTTCATCATCCCTTAAGCTAGTGAATTACTGATCCTTTACCAATAAAACTTTTTAACTTTCCTTGCCATGTAATAGTTCCCTTGTTTATTAAAAATTTATTGGAAACCCTGAAGGAAAGTTAAAACTATTTTGTCTTAAAGTAAGAAAACTAAGACTACCTGGTGTTACTCAACTCCTTAAAATATAAAAGAAGGTGTAATATTTTAAACGGTTTTTATGAATTTTATTGCAGTTAAATAACCAATATGAGTATTTATAAAATTGTATGAGTGTTTTATGAAGCATATTAAACAAGGGATGTTCAAATTTATCTTCTTTTTGTGTGTTCATTTAAATATCTCAGGAACGAATGGATGTATGAACTTAGGCATAAAGCAACTATATAGGAAACATCAAGTATGATATTGGTCAATCTGTCAACTAAATAAACAATACATTTTAAATATTTCATGCATAAAAAAATTTTTATCTTAAGATACACTTTAAAGACCTTAAATATCTAAACATGGGTTTCGGCTGTGCGTCAGCAAATTATAACTGTCCACAGGATTCCCGAGAATTTATTTTCGACGAAGACTATTTATGCAACGTGTTCCATATTATTGAATACTCTATTTTACAAAGTGAAGAAAAATAATCACACCATTGTTGTTGTCATAATTTTTTTCTTGTTGGTAAGTTTAACAATTATTTCATACGTGAATGCTTTATATCTGATAATGCAGTTTTACGTGGTACTATATTAAGACTAGTTTATGTAAATTTTAAATTTATTAAATAAAATAATTTGCTTTTTATATAAATTTTTTTAACAAACATTGTAAATTGAACAGGTTCCTTTTTCAACGTTTAGCAACAAGCTAGCTATATAATATTCCAAAGATATGGAATATAATGTACACCTAAGTTGGTTACACTATCAGAAATAAACAAGTATAGTTTTAATTATAAGTTGTTTTAGTTGTTGATTCTCCAATATTAAACATTCCCACAAAATATGGGTGACATGAATGCCTTACATTTATAACGAAAAGTTGACGTAAACAAAAGATCAAGCAAAACAATTTTCTCCAGGAGAGATGAGAAAAGACGAATGGTAATTGGTAACGTCGTGTTGCTCTCGATCTGTGCCTTTTACTTTTCAGAACAAGGTTTGTCACTTTGGACGATTTCAATTCTGCAAAAAAAAGTTTATTGTAAAGACTGTGACTTTCATAAATTTTCTTTTCGTTTCAAGTTATGATAAAGATTTTATTGACTTAATGCTGATATATCAAATACTATATCAAATTAAAGCAGGTTAATTTAAAGTCATTCATTTTACAAATATTTATGTATTTTTCAAAAATCAACCATTACAAGGTCTACTATATAATATTTTCAATATATAGGAAAAATTTGCTTCACAATTATTAATTACAAATAAATATTTTAATACATGCGTTAAAGTTTATTATTAATTAATTGATTTTAAGGTTGTTAAAGGATTTTCCTTAGTCTTTCGATGTCTGAGACAATGTTTTATAGCCAATATACGTTTATTTAAAAGTATGATTAGGATTTAACCAATTTATGCATGTCCTCTGCATCTACTAGATTGATTTTATAACTCATGATTATGTTTCTTAAGTATAAGAGATTTCATGATGTTTACAACCAGCAAATCCTTACAGACATAATTAATTTAATGTCATAGAGGAGTTAAATAACAGTAAATATATATTAATGAAAAGAAAATGGTTTAAAAAAGTTAAGGTTTATTCTTAAATTAAGTTTCAACGTAAATAGGTTTATTTTATCAAACTTCACACAAAGCAAAATAAGCTTTTCTGTGATGTATATACGCATAAATTTGGTATAATTTATATTCAAAATAAATTGGAAAAGGTTTTAAGTTGACAAATACTTTTATAATAAACCTAAAGTGTCAAACTCCATAAACTAAAACTGTATCCCACAATATTATAGATTGCTCCTAACGGAAATAAGTTTTATAACATTTTTACGCCTAATGTGGAATAATACCCTGGCAGCGGACAACCTGTAGTGATCATGAAATATGCATGTCCACATATTTTGCCTAGTAAATTGGTGGCAAATTATTTAAATTGAGTGCGTGAGTAGATAGCGTGAGTATAAAACATAATGTCCGCACGTGTGTACAGCATACGTTGCTTGTTTATAAGACATATTTTTGAAATATCATATAATAAAATAAATAAAACGTATACAAAACTATCAGAATAGTAATTCTTTTGCCAAATTAAAAATACTGATGTCATTATTTTAAAATGCATTCACTACAAACTACATCTCTTATTCCAGTAAATATCTAAATTCCTCCTAAATATAATAACTTATAAAAATGTTGTTTTGTTTTCAATGTATAAATTCCATTAATAATAATTCCATGAAAAATGTTTTTATCTACACAAATAAACACATGCAAGGGTTTTTTTTTAATACAGATGGAAATAATAATACTAATCTATCTACTAAAAATAATAGTAATAAATTTAAATAAAATCCTACAGAATAAAAGTAAATAATATTGCTGTAATATTTTGTAATCAAAGAATTAAGTTCACAAATTTTAAGAGAATACCTTATGTCAATATACACTATCATACAAGATTAATCTTGAAGGTCTTTAGCGGGTGTGTTTGACTCGCTCTTGTTGTATATTTAGAAAGGATGCAATAATGTAATATTAGCATATTTAGTATACTATTAAAGTGGTAAAGAATATACTCATCGTTACTGAGTCTCGTTGATGGAGCAGTCCAGAATGTGGCCGTTGCAATCGTTGTGGCGGATGTCACATATAACGCTGCAGATTTAACTGTCCCTTTATCGACCTTACTCGCAACCGTTGATACTATATCCCAAAAAATACCTCACTATAAGTTTTTGTCCTTTTCCTCATATATACGCCATTAAACTTCTAGATTGGAATAATAAAATTAATTAGTTCAATCAGTTCAAACTTTGCGATGTTATTTTTCGGGGCAAGCGAAAATATTCGCAACTTGCCAGATAGCCAGTCGAGCTGGGTTAGAAATTTCCAGGGTTCGAGAATTTCATACAACTATTATTTATTGTTAGGAGTCGAATCAGAGGGCCCTGCGGAAGAAATTGATACTTCAAAAATAATTTTGGGCTTACTTCATCACGTTAACTCCAATAAAATTTTGAAGAAGTAAAAAAAATTACAAAAAATAATCTTGCTCAAAAAATAAAGATTACTTGTTTTAGGAAAGTTATTGTTCAAGCGAGTTCGATTTTAGAAAATAATCTGTAATCCTAGTATTTTCAAAATTTACACCAGTATACTGTATTATTTATTAATCCGTCGGTCAGTGAGGAATTACAAGTAAGCTGAGTAAGTCTCCACTGATAAGTGGGTCGGGGAGTCGTATACAATAATTATTGTAAGAGCTCGGGGTTGGAATAATTAATCGGTTAAATAATGATGGTTAGTAGAAGCAAAATACAAAATCAAAGCAAAATATTAAAGAGCAATGGCAAACAAAAGCAATATTCAAATAACACCAATAGCAAATATACAATCTTATAAATTAAAGATTAGCCATGCACCAATATCACAGTGCAACTACTATATACATAAAGCAAGCACTAACCATTAACAAAAAACATTTCTACGGGATGCAAAAGCTAGATGAATTTATTACTATAAAAATAGACTAAACTGTATTTATTCTGTAGGCAAGTGTATAGCTCCAAAATAAAAATATCAAGTTTACTTTCTCAGGCATATAATTTTGGAAAATAAAAACAAAATAATCACTTATAACACACCATGCAGAATTACCCTACCATATGCAAGCTATAGATAAAGGTAAATGATTTGAACCATGCATGCAATAAGGCTACTAAGCTAAATTACTATGGATATCAGGACTCTATGAATTATCAAAGAAAAATTCAACACACCCTATCTGAAACAGTTCACCAGAAAAATAAGCTAAAATATCGAAATTAATATTTTGAATGGAGGTTATCGGGGTGAGGTCTCTTTTTTAACACAGTATTTAAAATTTAGTCGAAATGAAAAAAAATCATCTGAGTAATTGGAATTCAAAATATAAAAGTTAAATTGAAGAAAAAAAATAACTTGAGTAATTAAAGTTGAAAAAGTAATTAAAGTTTGAGTAAATTGAGAAAGTCAGATATATTCTATTTAAATTTATTGATACTCTTAAATAGCAAATAAATTATTAAGAGTATATTTAAAATCAAATAATTATCTTATCAAAATAAATCTATAGCCATCAATCATGTAATAATATATTTCAGATCAAATAATTTTCTTAACTGACAAATAAAATATTAAAGTCTGTTTCACATAAAAAAAATTGGAAGAATTGTTGATGGCGGACATAATCACTTTAGTAAGGAATAGGGTCGTTGTCCCTTACCTGGTGCTGGATATCGGCGGCGTCGAGTCGCGAATGTAGTTCGGCGAGCGCGGTCGGGGGAGGGGTCGAGCAGTCGTCGGTGTATGCAGCGATCGACGGCGGGGTCGCGGTTACTGTCTGTCTCTCTGTCTCGACTCTTCAATCGGCCGTCGTTATATAGGTTCGCGCGATCGCGGGAGTGGGGGAAGCCTTCTCCTCTCGCCGTGATCGGGAGGGGAAGCGGCGATATCCGTGCGGGCACGGACCTGCCAGTTAGTGTCTGACTCATCGTCAGTAAAATAATTATTTCCCTCCTTTTTAATGATAATTATAAACTCAATTCGTTGTTTGTAATGTAAAAAATTGTCTGTTCTAATTTTACAATTTTACTAATGAATATTTTAATTTTAATTTAATTTTGTATGTTAAAAAAGTAACATGTTACAAATCTCCAATCTATCCCCCAAGGCCCCAATGTCATTTGACTTCATAGTTCCAGTGGTGAAAATGTACATGCTCTGGCCGTTTTTTGAGTCAGCTATAAAAAAGTATGCCTTGGATAATTGACAATCCTGGGGAGTGTGATAAGAGGAATGTCAATGGAGCGTGGATTTCGACTAGTTAAGACTACCCGGCATCGGTACGAATAAAGTTAGTCTATTTTATTCATAAATTTCAAAACCACGTGTTCAGATGATGGTAAATGTGCACGAGTTCAAAAGCTATATACCAATTATTTTAGTAGAGTTTCAAAAAAAATATTGGGAAACCGCTATACCCTTTTTTCACGCATTACTATAGAAATAATTAATGGCCGCGTGATGGCCAACAATGTACCCTTTATCATTTAAATGACCTTGAATCCCTCTATGGCTTGCTTTGGTCTTAATCCTGATTGATAGGTGACATGTGATAAGGTTCTGATCGGTAAATATACCCTCGTCTAACACATAAAATATGTCCCCAGCAATATGTAGGTCAACCAATCATTAAACAGCCTTTATAGCTAAGAATGAATAAATAAAGTATCTAATGATATTTTCCCCGAAAAATAGTCATAATTTTACCGCTTAATGATTATTTGACGGAGGTTAAACTAAGAATAAAAAGAAGAAAATTTTTTATTTTACAAGTTACAATGATATTCTTGTAAATTTGAGAGAAAAAGTCTTATGTTATCTTCTTCACACCAGGTGGAGAAATAGAGTCCTCTTCAGAGCTCACCTGATACAGTGAATCTTACTGGTGAAATGAGATAGTTTAGTCGTTTTAGATTATTTTGAAATCACGTACTGAAGTGGAACCGGGCATATTTTCATACTGTATGCATCCTTCTCAACGATTTCCCATTTCAAATTAAAATTAAAAGGCGAAATAAGAACTAATTTTTAAATTATGAAATCGAAATTAAGTTCATAATATGTGCATGTGTTGTGTATTTATGTGATAATAGCTCAATAATAATTCTCTTGAAATTCGTAGCTCTGGTATTACGGCTGGTTAGTACGGCGTTGGAGATTTCACTACCGACTGTCTGGATCATGGTCATCGCTCAACTATGTCTGAAAAGGGTTTTTTATGGAACCGCACGAAGTGTTCCCGTGACTTACTTACGAGTTTATAAGGGAATGTGGAGTCTTAAATTATTCTTCTTGCATTTAGTGACATCAAAATATGAGTTATTTATTTTCAGTAGTCAGTAATCTACGTTAATTGTGTTTATGATAGGTTTCAAACACGCCAAACGGTTGTTTTTATTATTAAGATTAGTGAGAAATTCGTGGAGTAGTTTGTGACCTGTTGTTTGTATTGCCCTAACATACGAGAGTACACAAACTAAACGTTGGAAATAGCGCCCAAAGGCAACAGTTCTCATGGGTGGAGTTGACATATATATTAGTCTGTTTGTCTGTTAGCAGACCAAGCTTCTAGCTATTACGTCAAAAGATAACAACTCTGAGCACTACGCAATTTCAATGTGATTTTGGTGTAAAAGTGTATGTAAACCTGAATTAAATATACATTTACGTAATTTCAGCTGTTTCAATTAATTGGCTAAGGGTCAGTTTAATTTGTCTGTCTATCTGTTCTTTCCACGTGTATATTGACAGCAAAACAACTAATACCCTTAAAATTTAATATAAATCTTTTTTTATGTATAGGCAACACCGAGTTCAGTGGTAGTGCCTTCTTCATCGGATTTGACTGAGCGTTAGACAACATTTTTATATTGGTCTTATGGGTAACAATGATGGCAGCTACAAAAAACTGATGATAAATTAATTTGTAACAAACAGAGTGCAACCATATGGAATTTCAATAGTAACACATTTTGCCTAATGAAATGATCTATAATAATAATCTTAATGTTCAACCTCGATGAAGCTTATTAGGTATAGTGTGATGTGGCATATCTAGTCCAGCATTGAATTATAAAAAATATAAAATAAAAATTGGAATACGTTCATAGAGGAATTTCACTTTATATCGATTAGGAACAAGTCAATAATTGTTGCTTGCGGATATTTTGATTTTACATGCCACTTTAACGCATAAATATGTATTGCTTGTAAACAATGATACAATATTATATTAGTGTACATATCCTTCCATTGATCAGTATTAAACACGTTACAAATCTCTTAAGCGAAAGCGAGACATTAATAATATAACAAATTTAACAGGTAGTCTGAATGTTGTTTTCTACGAAATTTAAGGTTTAAAGAAATATATTTTCAAAATAATGACTACGTTGGGTTTGTAAGGATAACGCTTCGTTTAACCATCCGTGAAGGAATATATAGAAAATAAATGGCACTCTCTCTACGTGAATTGTCACATATAAATTTTGAGGGGCTACAGTATGCTCTGACTTATCGTCTTTAGTAACGGTCTCTATCTTACGTATCGCAGAACTTAGATACAGTACACGGAAATTTATATGCTTTGTAATGGAAATTTTTTACGGTGTCTACCAAAGGTATAAAAACAAAATTTTTGAACACTTTAACTTTTTATTTTACTAAATTTATTTTGATAGAAATTTTTAGGTTAGCGAATTAAACTTATAACCTTTGTAATAAAATCACATTACCCACCTCCTGTTGCTTAGTCACTGATCAGGCGCCCAAAATAAAAGACAATGGTCACGGAAGAAATAATACGGAGGTAAATGAAGAAATGGGGTGATCCCTATTATTATTTTATTATATGTGATGTTTGTAAACCCACATTGAGGCTTTCCATTGATTTATATTAACTGTAAATTTTTAAACTTCCTAACCATACTTTTAAATTTTTTTTTTTTAATTGCCGTATATTTTAAAATGACAGTTCACTTAACGTTTAGTGCGCTAATATAATATACTCGTATTAATTTTCGTTTGAAACAAAAGGTACTCAAATTATTATGCTTTTACATCTGAAAAAGTATGGCGACCTTTTGGGTAAAAATTAATAAAGTTTTTAACTTTTCCGTTAGTGATTGAATAATAAACTATTTTTAGTAAATCTATGTAATCAAGTTGTATATGGACATGGAATAGTAAGTAGGAAAATGAAATTCATATATGTAATCCACAAAAATCTGGCATGCAATTTATAAGAGTTCTTGAGCATATACTTATAAAAAAAACCCTCACACTTGTCATCTAAATATCACATACAACGAGTAAAACATTCTCCTCGACACACACTATAGTTATTTTGTACAATTATTGTTGTTTTGCCTCAATTATAAGTACTAAAATCTGCTTCGATGAATTGCATAAATTTTTTGGTAAAGGGCTTACTGCTAATGAGAAATCCTTCTAAGAACTACATAATATAAATAGGTTTATGTAGTTAATTTATATAAATAGGCTAGTTAATTTATGTAGTTTTTAGAAGGATTTCTAAAGTAGCAGTAAGCCCTTTTACCAATAAATTTACGCAATTCATCGAAACAGTAATGGTAAAATAATTATTATTTGTGGCTTTTCACATGTTATTTGACGAGTTCACATGTTTATAAACTTGTAGCACACCTTCATGAGTGGAGTTTTAAATTTTCAACGTACACATTTTTATGGGGTTTTTTATAGAACTTTTGCAGAATTATTTCAGCTAAATATAAAGTTTTTTTTAAAACTTCTATACTAAAAAAAGCCACAGAAAATTGTAAAAAATTGTATAATTGTCAACAAACAATGGGCCTTTACCGCGAGTTTTATGACAAAGTGATATCAAGGCTATTGAAAGATTTGGTGAAATTTCGGCCAAGACCTTTGTAAGAAGTTCCTGGTATCAGCAATCTGTGTGATTTTCGTGGAAAGTCAATTTGACCGCCTATGTCCCAATCTGCAGTAAGGATGAGGCGCACGTTGACGTCTGTTACAATCTGGGTGATGTGCTTAGAAAAAAATAATTTTAGTTCATTCCTATCATTTTAAGTTATGAAAGTAAAATAATTAATATCAATTGGAAATAAAATCGACAGCAGTAAATTACATTGGCCACTTTATCACATATTATCTTCTTCGTGGCAACAACGAAAGCTCAACACTGGCGTTACAATTATAGTTTATTCGAACAAGAAATGCTTATACAAGTGCAAAACTGTGAAGTTGCATTGGAAGCCGTAGATATTTGCTAGTTATTGATAATATTAAATTTTAAAACTATTATCTTTAGGTCAAAACTAGTTGGATGAATCCATTAGTTTTCATACTGATGTACTGTTTGAAGTAAACAGTACATGCTGCAAATGTGTTTTGTCACGGCTACAGATTAAAGGTAGCAGATGGACGTATACTTAGTATTCATGACAACACTACAACAGTCCTGTACACATTACCTGTGACATTTGTTTCTGCAGGGTTACAGTTAGCTTCTATCCTGCAGAATAGAGAAACGTACTTTGTATTAATGACTCCATGTTACCATGTGACTAACAGGACACATGCTGTACAAGTGCTTGTTAGGTCGACAGATGTACGGTCACATTCCATCTAATAAACATAGAAACTTATTCATTATTAATACTGTTTACATACATCAGAATAGGGCCATGGAATGTGTTTTTAATAAAATTTACATTAACTTTACATCAAATCAAGTGTAACAGGTTTCTTAGTAATACTGCTACAATTAACAGAAAAAAAAGAAAATTATCATAAATGAGTCATCATATAATCTTCGCCAGTGCTAAGGTCAAATCAGATACTCGGGGTATGCAATTTGAACGTTACTCTTAGTCTGCAAACAGCTAAAGAGTAAAATAATACCTCATTATATGTACTAAATTCTTATTGCAGTTTGATCCAAGTAATATATTTAATCTATCTTATCAAGTTCAATTTTGTGGAATAAATAAGTATATGTTTTAATAACAAATTACCAGTATTTTTCAGTATAGTTACCGAATAATACAATCTGATGTTAAACTAATTTAATACGTTACATCTCACTTTATCTGTAGCGCATGTTCTTTCTATACAGCATTTAATACAATATTACATCACTATATACCATATTACATGTTTTTAAAACATGTTACATAACTATGTTTAGCACTATGTCTTAAGTTACAATATTTCTATAACGTGCAGTATATTGTTTAAACATGATTAATATTACAGTAGAAGTTCGAGTTAAAATACGTCACTGTTTGGAATACTTTTAGTCAAGCTTAAACTAACATCAAAAGAGGCTTAACCTACACGTGTTAATGTATTATTCAACTATCTGCAATGCATACGATATTGTTAAACTACAATACTTCACTATCTTTGGTGTGGTTACTGCCTTCAATCAACACAATACTTTAAAATCTGTTATGGATGTAGTTTAAAATTCAAAAGTCTCATTTCAATTTATTACCTCACTATAGTAGTGCATAATGTCACTTCGTGGTACTAACTGGTGAAATATAGAATATAGTACAGTGTTTCCTGTGTTACTCGGAGAATTTTAGAGGTACTCAAAGTACTCAGTACTGGTCTCTATAGGGTTAATACTTATACCAAAGTATTATCAAACACAGCCAGAACAGTAACTATGACTTTTGGTTCTGTTGGTTCTTTTGGTACAGTGTTTGTTCTTAAAAATACATAAAAAGGAACCGTTTGATTATAATAAGTGCGCAAAATATGTCCTCAATAGCTATTACATTAAATTCTATTCAATATCATATCTTTTTAATGACTTATTAAAAAGTTATAGACATTATATAACATTCAATATATACAATCTTAAAAAGATAATAATTTGAATGTTTTGTTTCTACTCATAAAATATTTATATTTAGCTTAATATTCCTGCAATGCTTTATGCATATAGACATTTTTTATACTAAAATAGGTATTTTATTTCCTTTATATCTTCTATTCTCTTTATATTTTACCAGTATCTTTAACAGGTAAAAACTAACAAAAGGATATGTCATCGTGTGTCTTATGTAGCTTATTTTCTATGACATCTGTCTCTGTGTGTGTTTTTTTTTAAATAAGCAGAAGTTAAATATTTGACATAATAATCTAGTTTAGTGTAGTTAAGGTTTTTGCCATGTTTCATGAATTTGTCTTAAACAGTTAGTGTTATTATATTCCTTTCCTAAAACACACGTAAGATTAGAAAACTCCTAAGGTAATTAGGATACATTTTCTCTCATTTTAATTTTTTCGTGCTGAAACATCATGGTAAAGTTTGATTAACTAGTTGCGAAACATTCTGTATAAATTTCATATAAAAACTCCTCACAAACGTATCAATCTCCTTCAACTTAAACGAAGCGCTTTTGTTGCGAATTTTACAGAATTTCAACGTTTTCTATTAATTATATGAGCTTAATCAGTTGCCTAACAAATTATTTAAGATTTTTAAAGTTATACTTGCACAATTAAACTAATTTTGTAAAAAGTTACTAATGAAAATTGTTACATTAAACTATTCTCATAAGTCAAACGGACAATAGACCCAATCGTGTCTTGGGATTTGAACCTTTACAGGTTCTGCGGCGGTATGAAAGTCACGTAAGTGTGATTTCTTCTTTCTCTGCGGCAAATACCTCGCCATGATACTTTTACAAAAATACGCAAAAAACCAATTCTGTCGAATGGAAACAGATACGCGAGTTTTTCGTTCTAGAATAATACGTTGAAGTACATTCTCATGCCTCTTACTCAAGTTTTGCAATGATGGGCGAGTTGAAATTATTGTGTTAACTTTTCAGATCTAAACTTATTTATTTGAATTAATTACAATTCTACTTCGCAGGGATATATCTGTTTGATATTTACGCATTTAAATTGCATATATATATATATATATATATATATATATATATTATTAAATACGTTAATTACCTTTATAAAAGAAACGAATGCAAAATTAAATCATCCACGTAATTTGCATTTTTAGTATTCAGTATTATATTAATTTATTAACCTTATACCTTCATGTATGTATACCTTATAAATTAAAAGAGGGGCTAAGTTCTTTATTCAATGCATACTCCGATCAAATATTTCACATACGTAGAGTACAATAAATAATGACTCAAGTTCTCTTTACAAACATTTTCGATTTAATCTTAAATTCATTAGTGACTTATTTTCATAGTTTTTGGTTCAGATTCCCTATATTGTTCATGTCAAAGACTGGAGGTCAGTAATATATAACAACTTACTTTTATTATGACAATAATATGTGAAATCCAGTATTTAATTTCTTAACGTTTTCAAATTATTACAGGCCAAAAATACCTTTCTGGATGTTTTAAAGCGCATGGTTAAATTACTTATATATTTTTTTTTTGTAACAAGCGGTATCAATTATAAGTACTATATGATCTCGAAACAAACTTTTATGACATAAGGTTCACTTTTTTGATAAATTTGTTCATTTTGTGAAATATTAATTCATTAATAAATTTTTCTTGTATAATTAAATATTTTAATTAATATATATCTTTGAATTTAATTAAGAATTTTTCTACTATGAACTATGTAACTATAAACTTACGTAACATTAAAAATTGGAAAACATGTTTCATAATATTGAAAATATTTTTAAAAAGCCGTTTTCAAAAATCATTAAAAAGTAATATTTAATAAATATCACACTCTGGCAGGTGTAAAATAGGGCTACGGTGATTGAAAGATATTGCCTTCTTCTGAAGAGGGCTATAATGGCAGACTCTGATCCAAAACCCTTTGTGTTAACACTCTGAAGTTCTAAAGCACAAACTATTGGAGATGGTTACGTCGCCTTCTATATAATGTAATACAAAATTTTACAATATTTGCTACTATTGTGTACTAGGGTGACGAGTATATACTCAGAACATAAAGGTTGTTCTGGCATTAAAATGTTTAAATCGTTTCTTATATTGACCTTTTAGGAAGAAAAATACGTTTATTTTTTGAAACCCAATATTACTCATTCTATACTTTAATGCGATTCATATAGTGTATCTTGTGACTAAGAGATTCTCTCTTATACATTAAATGCTGTACATAAGCTTTTGAAGGCTTTCACTGTAATCATAAAGTTCTACAAGATAACACAATCTTGAATATTATTAACTTACGGACTAATTTAAACCCTCTACTGACATATTTGTTTTCTTCAAATTAACCTTGAGTAATTTTTTACGATTGTTTAGCAATAACTAATAAAATATCATTCATAAAGACTGATCAACTAATAACATAAAAACGTAATAAAACCTAATGAAGAATACGAAAGTTTGTTAAAAGTTTTTTATATCAACATAAGTAATTTTTGAAAAGTTAATTTAGAATTGTGTAAATTTTTTCTTGGGGGCCTTTGGTACTGATTAAGTGTGGATTAAATAAAGATATAAAATATAAATAGATTCGAATCGATAATTGATATCGAGCAGTTATGTAGTATCAGCTGACATCCATATTGAAGACTGAGAATCTGGAGTAGATAGACTTCATTCAAATTATGGCGAATTCTGTGATGTTCCAGAGTAGAGATAAGATTTCACTTAGACGATTCCTTTTGGACTATTGGGTACAAACAGGGTCAATACCAGAAGCGCATAATTGGCCATAAAGAAATCCCTTAAGATTTAGAGTCAAGTACATTCGACCTGGTGCGATTCATCGTGAAATAAGAGTTTTTAGACTACAGTTCACCTAATAATGCTAAGCAGCTTCATGGATTGCCCACGGTTATTCGTTCAATCAGCTATTCGTTGTGATTATAAACTCACGTTTATAAATTCATAGTATATCGGTAGAAAGTACAATCTCTATACCCTGAGTTTATATAATGTTTCCCTTTAATATTGTACTATAAGTTAGCCAAATATCAATACTAAATGCCCGTGATATATTATTTTGATATAAACGTTTTGAATGTGCAAATGTTCCTTTTGATTTCAAAAGCAGTAATGAAAATAATAGGCTACTGTTTAAATACATGTAACATATCAAATACATTGTTTAATTTATTTTTAAATTTTTAATATAGAGATCTTTTGACATTAGTGTCGAGTTACAAAAACTCGCCACAATGGAGAGACGATATCAAAGGCAGACAATCAGTGGGCAGATTATCTGGGAACGCAATTCAAAAAACCTATCACGTGAACAAACACAACCACTTTCCATTTTTGATACAGATTGGTTTTGTAGAACTCCGATTGACATTGGTTTTCATTACCCACAGGAGTGAGTGATTTAACCCATAGCAAAGAATAGCGGTATATTTACATTCGATCCGTACTACTATCAGTCGAGGTGTAAATTTAAAATATTTCAATATCATATGTTAATAAAGTTAACTAAGTATTATGCTTTCATAAGAGAAATCCATTATATTAAATCGATTACTTGAATATAGAATACGTCGAAAAACTTATAATTATTGTACCTTATTCATTTATAAGTCCCTCATTGACTTGTTTAATTAGATACTAAGTAAAATCCTGGAAAGATCGCGCAAATAAACTCATATTACTAGGTATATATTATACAAATTAAATATATTATAGTTTTAATAACAAATACTCCTATGATAAATTTTAATTGTTTATGAAAAACAAATTTTGATATTTTCATGTTTAGTATTATGCATGAATTATTATAATGTTTAAAATACGTTATGTTTGAAAATTCTTCTTAATAATAGATTTAAAAAATGCTGTTGATTTTAATTTAAAATAATGTAATTACTCTTTATAATAACAAATTTGAGACTGTTGAATTAATATTTTAACAAATTTACACATTGACTTTGTCAATAAATACGTATGTCATATGAGATGAGTTTAAGAATAAAATATGAAGAACCATATTCAAAAACACGGAAATAGCATGAATACTAATAGAGTCTGGTTTGTAAATTAGTAGTAGTTATTGTTGATTTATAATAATTATTTCAAATTTCTGGTTTTAGGTAGTATTTAACTTTTTATTGATTTTATTTTTTTATGTAGGCCTATAATATGCTATAAACTATCATTAAAAATACTTTATATTGGTTTGTTGAGGATTATGTACAGTTGAGTAATATTGGAGCTTATTTATATAAGTCTGAATTTATTGAGCTAGTAATACATGTAGGAAACTGTATTCAATAAGCTAATTATCATTCGTCTATTAATCATGGGAGGTATTATTGTCTCGCTTCACAGTTGCATACATTATTATTACTTGATTTTGACTATAAAATTAACAAGATCGATTTTCAATAATGCATCGCCTAAAGAGTAACAACAGTGAATAACGTTAGTGAAAGACTTTATTTCTCAGAAAACAATCTGATGTACTAATACTGGACCGAGTTCAGAGCCTTCCTTTCATTCATCATGAGAGCATTATCAAAAGTTAAGCATAGGTTCGGGCCTTAAAAATCTTGTTTTTTAACTCGCAACATTTCATAACCTTTTAGCTCAAACCTGATACGGTAAGGTTATGCTTGTTATTCCCGTAAATGGACCAGTTTTCTGTCTGGATTTTTGTTCTATAGCAGTAAACCTTCGTTAATTCGGTAAACACACACATAGTACTAGACGTATGTCAAGCGTAAAAAACACTTACAAGAAACTAGTCTCCGAATAGAAATATTCGGAAAAGCGTTAGCGAAGCCTTTCGTTCGAAGGACAGAAAAACTTTCAGTAATGTCTGTCTCTCCATACAACCATACAATTTGTCCTTATCTAAAGAAAATTAAAAATGATCGTCTCAACCATTATAAAATAGCCAACGTAAACAGTCGCTTTTACAATAGAAATATTCGGAAAAGCGTTAGCGAAGCCTTTCATTCGAAGGACAGAAAAACTTTCAGTAATGTCTGTCTCTTCATACAATCATACACTATTTTGATCTAATAGAACTAATAGACTTCAATTATGTGTAGGTAAAAATTGTGTTTAACGATAGTGCATGTAATTCTATGTAATTTGGCTGAGCGTTAGCGAAAATTTCTTCATTGATATTATGGATAACCGTGATGGATTCGACAAATAACATAACAAGTAATTTTATGCTTTCAAACACTGACCACAAGCACATGTCATTAACATATTTAGCTACTGACTTGAAGTTTTTCATGTGACGTCAGTGAAGTTACACGACACGTGGTGTGGCTTAACTTGTTATTTTGTTGTGTTATTTTTATATAGAAAGTACATGCGGTAATTTATCATGTATATTGCTTAAAATGTGCAGTGATATGAAAAATAGAATTAAGGATTATAAGTTGCGTCATGACGGGAATATATTGGCTTTCACATGAAAAGTGTAACTTTCTTCTGCTGTTCCATACAGTTTTATACTGTTATGTGAAATGGACAGTAACATAGGTAAATTATATTATTTTCTTACATAGAATTCAATAAAAATTATGTAAAATTATGTATAATTATGTATGTATGTATGTATGAAATTATGTATAATTATGTAAGAAATTATAACGTCACATAAAAGAATATGTTAAGATGAAATATTGGGTTTTGATACCTGAGGGTTAATTAGAACCAATATAAAAATATGAAAATTAAGGAAATCATGTTAATTAAGAGTAGCCAATAGTTAATAATAGATGCACATCCAATCATCTAGTGATTTGAATGACACTTTTTATCTCCTGACTCGCCGATTACAATAGAGTATATGCTTGATTATATCATTTCCTTGTAACGTATAAAGCACATCAAGCACACACTGTTATGCTTTTAACAGAGATAATCTGATAACCGAGTGAGCTACTCTGTTGTTTCATTTATCACATTTACATGTCATTGTTTCTGTCACTGTCACATTTAACATTAAGTTCAAAACAGAATCATTTTTAAAAGTCGTTTTATGCTCAAATGTTTATTTCAAGTTATTAAAAAAATAATAAGAAATTAAATATTGTAAATAATAGTTCCATTAAATACCACATACACTGTAGCAAATAATTTGATACATTGTTGTAAGTTAACTGGTAATTCACTTACATTTTATCCATTACTTTAAATACATAATTCGGCACTTAAATAGAGTTGTTTTATCACTTTTTATTTATGTTTCATCATATATATTTTCTTTTATAAACGTTTACATAATAGAATAAAACCCCATTTAATACTATGTTTCAGAACCCAGAGAAAAAAAATTTTAATGACCATTTATTCGTTTACCATTGAGTGCACAGGAATTCCTAGCTCTTTACGATTACATATGTTTTAAGGGAAATTTATGCAATCAAAGTAATCAAAATTATCCAAAGTGTGTTTTTCCAAGTGTGAACAATATACGACATATGTTTATTTTCTGAGAGTTATTATATAATGTTTAACTTAATGTATTTATTAAACTAATATAAATTTGATTTGTGGAGTGTGGATAACATTTATATTGTTTATTACTCTCCCTCTTAATTACACCATAATTATTGGTAAAATTTTAAACTCCATAGACTGGCAAAGGCTGTGCAGTTTTTTTATTCAGTACTAATGAAACAGATCAAGAATTTAGCTCCATTTCAGCTTCCTCTGAGTGCAGCGTCTGAAAATCTGATTAAACTACTTATTCATATTAATTCGACCCCTCCCAATATAAGTACGTTATGGGTAAATAAAAAAAATTTGCCTAACATATTTATCTATTCCTCTCAATAATATAACATCAATTGGATTAAAATTCTGATCTTAAATTCAACTCAAATGTTCCATTTAAGTAATAGTTTCAGCGTATAATAACTTATATAATGAAGATTTTGCATTATAATTATATTGGATTATAGTTTGTTAATAAACAGCATTAGATTTATTTATTATTTGGAAAGAGTTTTAAATATTAAATAAATATACTAGACTTTTTATATTAATCTAAGACGAATATTAACAATAGCTAATTACTTGAACACCGCAAGATATACATACTTTAGTAAAGGTTTTAAAGTGTATATTATATTCGAGAAAAACTGTATAATGCTACTATTAGTTAAGATTTAATTATATACCATTGACGTTTCTATCTGGTTTAGTGTGTACCCGGTTTAATTTATAGGCTAATATAGTTTATAAATCTGAAGTGTTTTTCAAAGTAATAAAATGTTAATGAATTGCTTGTTACACGTAAAATGTTGAGAACAATACTCTTCTTTTTCATTATGATGCAATAATAGGTATGTTTACTTAATATTTTAAGAACAAAAGTTTTTAGTTGTATGGCAATATAAATAAAAGAGTAGGAATCGCTACGAAAAAATAATTTTGAAAATAATACATTTTCCAGAATATTGTACACAATTAAACAAGTACATTGTAATATCTGGAGGGTAACCAACTTAAAATGATTATATTACCGAACTTTATATTCTTCTTTCCGTTTTTATAGATGCTTAGCTAAAGTATCTTGTTCAATTTACATGTTAAGCTCGTATTTTTATTTATTAACTTCGTGAATCCCAATCTGAAGTACTCATTACCTATTAATTGTATAAAAGCCAAGATATACAACAATATCAGTTTATGTTCGTAATTACCTATGTTTGTCCTAACCTTTTTGTGCTAAATAAACGTTTTAAAATTTTGAACCTTTTGCATAATTGGACAGAAACTGAATACAGTTTTTATTTCTCCATCAATGTGGACTGTCTCTAAGAGAAGCCTTTCATATTCCTGTCCTGAAGCATGTCCAGAGAAAGAAACTGTTATAATTAGTTTATGAGATTTTAAATTAAAATGTTGTAAAATGTTCTAAATGTTAACATTTAGAGCGGAAGACATTATAAAAATCTATTTTAAATTTGTATTAAAAAAATCATAATTATAAATTATTTGACAAAAAATTAATAAATTTTTTATTTACAACAAATTAAATAAAAACTTCTTTTTTTTAACTTTGTTCCGCTCTAAATGTTAACAAAGGTCTAAATAGTAGTGTCCTAAAGTTTGATGATGATAGCTTTAAATGTTTCTGAGAAAAAGGTACATAAAATTGGCCAAATTACATGGGAAGGATAGGGCATACCGAACCCCCCTTATTAATTACTTATTTGCTTCCAAATAAAACGTAATAGATATAAAAATTTTAGAACAACAAACATATTCATTTGATATTTTATTTCTAAAACAATAGTTTTTTATTTACTGTTGTACCGTTCAGATATAATTTAAACCGTTAATATTTCTATAGGTCAATACAATTAAAGTAAAAACAAAGAAAAACTCTTTTCATAGTTTCTCAAATTTAGTAAAGCATTCCCATCTGAATACAAAATATATTAGTCTTGTTTCTTTACTCTTCGTCTCCATTAGAACTTTCCTATATAATCCGAATTGTCGAACTAACTACATTCACCCACGTTGCAACTATTTAAAGGAGATTATAGACGATATTTGAATTATAATAACGCTAGGTTAAAATAAAATTGACTATCTATAAATAAATGGAACTTATTTTCTCTGGTTTTATTATGTGGTGTTGTGTCAAGTTCGTTGCTGTATTCGTTATCAAGATATTGTTTGGACAAAAGAAAGACAACCAGAATTATGATATTTCTAGCCCTTAGAGTGATCGGCTTTGCTAACGCTCAAACAATAAGATGAACTGCCGGCTTGAATTGCAGAAGACACAATTAACTGCTAAGAGGAAGCACATAACTGGAAGAGTGTGCTCTTGACTTTAAGGTTATGTTTGCCACGTACATATTTCGTTACATAGTGCGAGACACTGATAAAAGCTGTTACACTATCCTTGTATTTGGAACACAAAATGATTTACTAAATTTTTATCTGTAGTTGTGAGTAAGAACGTTACAAAAATTAGCATATTTATTTTTAAGAATATTTTTGTAAAAGACTGCTTCAAACTTTGAAATTAAATCATACTTAATGACGAACTATGATTTCAATTTCCATAATCACGTTCATAGGATTTCACCGAATATTTTATAAAAAGTATTAGACGATTTAGTATAGTTTTTCTCTAAATATTTGCTTACTAACGCCTTTTTATTAATAACATAGTTTTATATTTATTTTATATGTAAATAATTCAAAAACAGTTTTAAGATATATTCCTTACAAAAAGGCGTGTCTTTATTCGTTAAAAGTTTGGTTTCCCAATCATCTGCATACAGTATCATTTGAACTGGAATTGAAATAAAATGTATTGGGAGATGGCAATGATGCTACATTATTAATTTATAAGGACAATCGTTCAGCGCTAAAGCCCTACTTAGGCTGAACTTTTTAAAATAAAATTATTACTAGGTGGTATTTACGTTTTTCAGTGAATTATATATAAAACCTTTTTAATATATTATTCCAAACCCTTTAGTAAATTTGGAGTTGAACTTGGTTCGTATCATATCTTTATTATGAATAAATAAGAAGATTATTGGTTCAACGAAACAATTAATTTGCTGCTATTTTCGAGTGATGTGCTCAACTTTTCTCTATAAGCTTTTATATTATTTATTAAAATTATATTAATATTAAATTTATATTAAACTGTTTTACTTTATATATGCTGCAAATATGAGACACTATAAAAAGTGCTTATGGGGAAGCATACCGGTTTTACTTAACAGCTTCACATTACCGTAATATATGAATTTATTGTAATATGTTCCATTTTATACAATACACAAACTGACCAAGCCTAATTAATTACAGTAGATAGATCTCGAAAAGTAGCGCAATCGGAAACCTTCACGTGGACGTCTAGGATAGGTTAACATCACTTTTTTCCGGGGATATAAATGCTACACTAGTTTCTCGGAAGTATTATGTCTTTAAATCTTCATGTATAATTTCTTCGATGTTAGTTATTTTTAAATCAGTATTATGATTCTCAAATGCTATTGACTATATCCATTGAATTAAATTTAAGATGTTTCGTACACTCTTGTGTGCTTTTTTGGTTAATATTGATATTAACCTATACAATTTCATGCATAAACATTCATGATTAATCTTGTAGAATGTAAGATCATTTTAAGTAAATTTTCCAACTAGTTATTTTTATCTGTGATAAATAAAAAAAACTACTGTGAAGTGTTGTTAAAAATAAATTTTAAGTCAATAATTTCATTATAAGACTACAGGATGAAAATAAGATGTGCCAAATTGTATGTTCTTGCAATTAAAACATTTAACAAAAAACTTAATAAAAGTATTTTTTTAATGGAACTACGTTATCTGTCGTCGAACTTTTCATGTCTTGGTCTGCTGTTGTACGTGTTTTTTGTTGCAAAACAATGTTATAAGATTTTAATATCAGTATCAAATCGGTGGGTTTTTTTTCATTTAATTTTACGATGGAATTAGATTTGAGACAACCCCTCACGTATGTTTTTAGATTTGATTAACATAATAAAATCTAATTAGTTGCCAATCCAAAAGACGCATTACAATGAATTCAAATAAATTCTCCACTGTATTAGGCCTTAAAGCTTCAGAAAGGGGACTCAGTGTAAGATTAAAAGATTGAGGTTTAATTGTAAAAATAATGTGCCCATTTTCATTTCCAATGTAAATAAATTAATAATACAATTTTGTATTAAAAAATATTAGAAATATTTATTTATTATATTATGTAAAGCAATAACAATCTGAACTTACAATAAATACAGTGAGCAGGGAAGAAGCGTTAATAACAAAGTACATGTAGATTCGATTTACTTCTCTTATTATTGAAAACAGAGGTAGGGAGATGATATGGAAATTCAAACAGTTCTATATTACGCGAACTGGATAGTAGTACCCCAGGCTACGATGATTTTTTATATCAAACATTAATTCTTTAGGTGCCTCCTCCCATACATACAGCCATCAAGCCCTCAGGAAAACCGAGATGAAATTTAATCAGCTCTCAGAATAAAAAGTTAATAACATTCAGTGAAATTCCAAGAAGGGACATACATAAATATAGATCTTAAACTTGTATATATAATTAAAAGTTGCTTCTTGCAAACTTTAAAGTCAGTATATGAAATATTTTCTTTAATGCAGATCGCTATACTATGTTAAATTCAGCAAAGTCCTATAGAAGGATTTCTAACACAATCAACTTCGATTTTACATGTCAATGAATTAAGTTACATGAAAAAAACTTAAAATCTTTAACTCAAATGGTTTGTAAATAATCCCTTAGTTTACAGGCTTAAATATCACCTATTTATAACACATCGATAATTATATATCGTAATTGTACTCGATGTTATCAGTGTATAAATACGATTAAGTTCTAAATATCAAATCTAGCTTAATATTTCTTTATACATTCCACAGAAAACAGCCAGACATAATAGTAATGGTGGCAGCCCTCCTTTAATACAAAATATTAAGTATATGTTAAAGCTCAATGTGTACTAGAGATATCTTGTGGAATGTTAAGCTTCTCTAGCCCTCATGCCATAGAGGTATATAAACCATCATTGAATCGACGTTACCAATAAATAAATGAAGCTTCAAAGAATTAAAACTCAAGAAGGCAATTCGTTGTTAAAACATGCAGCTACTGAAAAACTCGATTGAAAAAAAATTCTTCAGCCCCTTGCACTACATGCTTATATAAACGCTCAGCCATTTAATATCCTATAAGTGATTCATGCTATGTTTTTAATTGTAATAGAACAAAATTATCTTTGGTAATATATTGTCCACTTGTTTACACCCGTATGGTGATAATTTGGATAGATATTTTGCGTTTTGTTCTTCAATTCTTCTTCTTCTAGCTTGTGATTGGTTAGTAGTACACTAAAAAAAGATGAATAAAAATATAAATGTGTTCTAGATTACTGTAAGAAATAATACTTTGCTATACATAAATTGAATTTCTTAAATATTCAATTAAAATTTCTAGTTGGTTTTGTATAGTACTCGGGAGTGAGCAAAATCTTAAAATAACAATAGAGAAATTCCTCTATTACAAGTCATAACTGTATAAAGGCAAAGATTTTAAAAACCTTGTTATGATTATATATATATATATATATATATATATATATATATATATATATATATATATATACTAGCAGACCCGACAGACGTTGTCCTGTACACATGTCTTTAATTCGAAAATTTTAAACTTTGATTAATCCGTAACAATCTGGACTATTTTGATAAAAATGTCTATTAAAAAGTTATTACAATATCTAACTTCATCACATGTACATTTAATCACACGTCGATCAACCGATAGTGTGTGAGTATAACATGAGTGATGTGAAATGTAGAGGATGTTTTAAATGAAAACTTACTTAATCTGAAGGTAAAAAAGTTGCAACAAACTATTTTATAACAGGTATATTTTTTCAATTTACAACTTAATTTATCGTAATGCTATTGAATGTACAATATTTTTTGTTAATCCTTCACGAGTATACACAAACAAATTAGATGATTTTCCGATAGGGCTGAAGTATAATAAGTGACCTCCATCACAATCGAATTATTGATATTTCTGAATAGCCTATATAACTACTATCCAAATTAGATTATAGTTATGTAAAGGCTGAAGCATAATAAGCGGCCACCATCACAATCGAATTACTGATATTTCTGAATAGTCTACCTAAACTACCGAATTTCATTATAGTTAATTAAAATTACAGTATAGTATCGGAACTGGCCAACAGAATTTAATTTATCTAAAATACTAAATAAGTATTCTGTATAGGACTGAAGTATAATAAGTGGCCACCATCACAATCGAATTATAGATTATTTCTGAATAGCCTACCTAAACTACTAAAATGATGAAACTGAATTAGATTATAGTTATTTAAAGGCTGAATTATAATAAGCGGCCAACATCGCAATCAAATTATTGATATTTCTAATTAGCCTATCTAAACTACCGAATTTCATTATCTTTATATTTATATTTCTTGTGTGCGTGTGTATGGAGCTGAACTCCTCCTAAATGGGTGGCCCATGTTGGAATGTTTTACATTGTATCCAGCAGAATGCGCTACGATCACAGTTTCAAATGTTTTCTATTTTAATTCCAGGTTTTCCTGACAGTTTTTGCTGCTATCAAATACGTGTGTTGTTTTGTAACATTGTGTAATTATTGTGTGAGTGCTAATTGTAATATTACATTAATAGAGATTGAAGATGTTTGAAGTACATTAAAAAACTACAGTCATTCATTGAAGTTATTGAACTAATTTTGAAAATTTATTGAACGAAGTGAGTATATTGGTCGCATAACCTAAGTAGCATACAAATCAAAAGGTTGTGTTTCTATGTGTGAATAACTATTGTTAACAGTTTGTTCACATAAGTTCAAATTAAGTAGCATATAAATCACATGATTGAATAACTATTCGTCCTCTTCCACGAAGACGTGGCATTTTTCTGTAAAAATAAAATTCTTTATAAAAGTACACAATGAATATGAGTAACTTATTGAATATGTAATTTTAATTAAGTAACTTCTAGATAAAAATGTATAACAACATAGACTACAATATCTAAAATACTGAAGAAGTATTCCCTATAGGTCTAAAGTACAATAAGTGGCCACCATCACAATCGAATTATTGATATTTCTGATTAATCTATCTAAACTATACCGAATTACATTATAATTATTTAAAATTACAGTATAGTATCAGAACTGGCCAACAGAATTTAATTTATCTAATATACTAAATAAGTATTCCCTATAGGTCTGAAGTACAATAAATGGCCACCATCACAATCGAATTATTGATATATCTGAATAGCCTATCTGAAGTACTAAAATGACAATCCAAATTATAGTTATTTAAAGGCTGAAGTATAATAAGCAGCCACCATCTCAATCGAATTATTGATTTTTCTGATTAGCCTATTTGATTTAAAACCAATTCCTACATTATTAACAATAGTTATTGACACATGTGATTCTCTATTAATTTAATATTACAATTAGCACTCACACAATAATTACACGATGATACAAAACAACACACAAATTTGATAGCAGCACAAACTGTCGGGAAAACCTGGAATTAAAATAGAAAAACATTTGAAACTGCGATCGTAGCGCATTCTGCTGGATCCAATTTAAAACATACCAAGATAAAAAACAATTTATTTATAAACCAAAAATTAACTGATCAATCACTGCACACTTAATATTTACGAATTTAAGTTAAAAGTGTATTTTACTAAAACTTCCAATTTTATATCTGGATAACCTCTATTGGTATTCCTGATTAGCCTATCTAAACTACTGAATTTCATTATAGTTATTTAAAATTACAGTATAGTATCAGAACTGGCCAACAGAATTTAATTTAAAACCAATTCCTACACTATTAACAATAGTTATTCACACATGTGATTTGTATGCTACTTAATTTGAACTTATCTGACCAATTTTGACTGCAGATTAAAAAATGTAAATTACAACAAATTATTTGAAATCCATTAGTTTAAAACTTTATTATATAAAAATGTTAACAATAGTTATTCACACATAGAGACACAACCTTTTGATTTGTATGCTACTTAGGTTATTTGAGGTAATGCGACCAATAATCTATTAATGTACTATTGCAATTTTAGCACTCACACAATAATTACACGATGTTTTATTTTTTATTTTCTTCTTTTTGCCTGTTGGCTGGCCTTTATAAACTTATAACGCGGCCACGTAGTATACTTTTTATAACTTCATTCTATTATATTTTAATGTTATTTGCCGTATTTACTTTTGAAACATGAACCTTACAAAACAACACACACACATTGATAGCAGCACAAACTGTCGGGAAAACCTGGAATTAAAATAGAAAAACATTTGAAACTGCGATCGTAGCGTATTCTTCCAAGATCAACACTTAATAATTTACTAAGAATTTCACTTAAAAGCTAAAACTTCCAATTTTATATCTGGATAATCTCTATCCTCCAAAGTGAGTAAAGAATATATTGAAATAATAAGTGTTGTTATTTTTATATGTTTATGCTTACTCTATGCTTTCAAGACTATAAATTGATTAAACCTATGGCTGTGTTGTAATATTATAATGTTTACATAGAACAATTGGTGAAAATTGAACTTTGCAATCTGCATTAGACTACTGATGAAGCACTTTATAATAACGTAATCTAAATGTAAACAAATGTTTCTGCCTCTTTGGTGAACTTCAGCTGAAAATATTCACAGCTGTTACGTATCAGTTCACTTTGTATTACGTGTCGTAGCGCAGTCTGTCGGATCCAATATCAAACACTCCAATATCAACAATTTATAATTAAAAATTTAATTAAATTTGACCGAATAAATAACTATAATGAAATTCAGTAGTTTGGATAGGCTATTCAGAAATATCAATAATTCGATTGTGATGGAGGCCACTTATTATACTTCAGCCCTATCGGAAAACCATCTTATTTGTTTATGTACACTCCTGAAGGATTAACAAAAAATATTGTACATTCAATAGCATTACGATAAATTAAGTTGTAAATTTAAAAAATATACTTTTTATAAAATTAGTAATTTAAAATTACAGTATAATGTCGGAACTGGCCAGCAGAATTTAATTTAAAACCAATTCCTACATATTAACAATAAGTAGTTATTCACACATGTGATTTGTATGCTACTTAATTTGAACTTATGTGACCAATTCTGACTGCAGATTAAAAAATTTAAATTACAACAAAATTATTTTAAATCCAATTAAATTAAAACTTGATTATCTAAACTGTTAACAATATTCACACATAGAAACAAAACCTTTTGATTTGTATGCTACTTAGGTTATTTGAGGTATGCGACCAAAATACTCACTTCAATAAATGTGCAAAATGAGTTCAATAACTTTAATAAATAACTATAGTTTTGTATGCACTTTTAAACATCTTCAATCTCTATTAATGTATTATAACAATTAGCACTCACACAATAATTACAGAATGTTACAAAACAACACACAAATTTGATAGCAGCACAAAAAGTCGGGAAAACCTGAAATTAAAATAGAAAAACATTATGGCTGTGTTGTAATATTATAATATTTACGTAGAACAATTGGTGAAACTTCATCTTTGCAATCTGCATTACACTACTGATCAAGCACTTTACAAATTTAAAATATGAACTTTCTAAATTATAATGTGAACAAATGTTTCTGCCTCTTTGATGAACTTCAGCTGAAAATATTCACAGCTGTTAATGTATCAGTTCACTTTGTATTACGTGTCGTTCGTGGCGCAGTCTGGCGGATCCAATGTAAAACACTCCACCATCAACAAACAATTTATTATTTAAAAATTTATTAAATAAACTATTAAAATTGGACCGAATTATGAATCTAAACCATTCTCGGATCCAACTGAAGACACACAAAAAGTTTCATTAAAATCGGTCCACCCGTTTAGGAGGAGTTCATTAACATACACACGCACACAAGAAATATATATATAAAGATATATTTATAAATATAAATATATATATATTTATTTATTTATTTATTCACCAATAGTAGAACTACAACAACTTTAACTCGAGCTCTATTTTCATAACACAAATATATCTAGGCAATATATTCAAATTTTGTGATATGAATTGTTTATAATACATTGTTAATTCATGACTTTTTGTTTGTAATGTTTAAATATTCGAGGTCAATGATAAGAACTCAATGTATGCATACTGAAGAATAAGAATGTGCAGCGCAAAATGTCTTAAAAATATATTCTTACAGTAAGTAATAACCTTTCCATTCAAAATATATAAGACGTCGATATAAACATTTTTTATACAATATTATAACCAACTGTACCAATCATTAAAATTTTCAATTTAAGATTTAATATGATTAATATTAACACTTTCACTGCCGACAACGTAATTTGACGTCGCGCAAGGAGTTCTATAGACTGCCGACAACGTCATTTGACGGCGCCGACTTTTACAGTAATAAAAACTCATTTAAACGACTATGAAATTCGGCATTGATAGTCATTCGCTAATTCGATGTTTTTGTTTCTTACTCTATGTATTATAATCTATGAAATGTTGTTGGCAGTCATCTGTAACATCGGAAAAAAAGTGGTTTGTTTACCGCTTCGCGTCGGGCGTCGGCTATTTGTTGTCGTTCTGCTACCGTAGTTCGTCGTCTGCGTCGTTATTGTTTTGCTTGCTATTACGTTTGTTTATGATTGTTTTGTGAGTAAATACAATGAATCGTAACAGTATTGAAGACAATCAAGTTCTAGAAGAGTTACTCAGATGTTCAAGTGACAGTGAAAGTGATGATTTATTCCAAGATGACACAGATAATGATCCCGATTTTACTACTGATGGACTTCTTGGAGATGCAAGTAAGTTTGTTGACATTGTATTTTTACTCAAATAACAAATATAAGCAAATTAGTAATAAAAACATTTATTCTTGTGTTTTGTAAATAATTGGTTTATTACAGAATTTTACAGTTTATTGTTTATTTTATTTTATTTATTTTTTATTTTTTATTTTTTATTATTCAAGACTTTCCACACTAAAAAAAATATTTCAGCATAAGTAAATTTTAATTGTAAACATGTGTAGCTATAGTGTTAGTAATGACAATTCTAAATACAGAAAAAAATAATAAAAAATATATTATGCTACAGACTAGTACATGGTGATGTTTTTTGGTCAACTTTTTATTTTTTACAAAAAACGTTATGTTTTTAAGTTTTCAACCAAGACTTTCTGTTTGAAAATATTTATGCATGAGCATCTGTGTAGAAAGAGGAAGAACTTAGCTTTAAAAAAATGTAAGTCCTATGGTTTTCTTATAATTAGTTAAAAAATTATATATATTTAAAAATCGTTAAAAATGGGCGGCAGTGTAAGAAAGTTGTCAAAATTAGGAGGCGGCAGTGAAAGTGTTAATAGTCCAACATAAAATATTTTTTACTGAAACGTATATGTATTCCTATTTGTACTAATATGTACATGTACTAAAAAATGTACTAATATTTATTTTAGTTTTAATAAATACAGTATTCCTGAATGTTTTATGAATTATCCTATATATTGTGAAAGCTTTTGGTGCTTAAGCCAGGATGACATCCAGGTAGACTGAGTTTTTAAACTTATTTCTATTTAATATCTTCCGTACTATGATGTCCTGAGAGCCGTTCCATTATTGATCTTAGGTTTGTGTGAGGATCTTTTCAAATCCAAGGGATAGATTTATCTGTAAAATATTACCAATATCGATAGTAAGTCCTAAGGTCACAGATATGATTTGACATTCTACACTATTTCCTTAGGGATTTTCTTATTAGTTATAATTCTTAAACAGTGCCAAATGTAAAAAAATGCGTTGTATTGAAAAGGATCCAAATAAATTATTATTATTTTAAATCCAGGTCTAAAAATAAACACATCTTACGTATTCCCAATGCCTTTCCCATCCAGGGACGTAACTTTATATTTTATTACTATCTTAATACATAAAAATTAATGTTATTAATGACTGTTTGTTTTACGAGTATAACCCAACATTCACTATACGATATGTTAAAACCCAAATAGAGGTAGTCGAGGCACTTTTAAATGGTTGCTTGTTATTTGATTATTGGCTGAACTTTAGCGAGGCCTATCACTCGAGGACAAATTTCACTCCTGTCTGCTGTCTGTCTGATTATCTGTTTGTCGCAAAATATCTTGAAAACAAACTGAATCCTAGTCTTGAAATTGTGCATGAGGCTTAAATTTCTATATGAGAAACACTGAGTTGGAAGATGGTGCATGTTCATCCATAGGATTTGGCTGTGAGCTTCAGTGAATAGTTTTACATGGTTAACCATGATGGCAAACGAAAAAAATAGCAGAAGAAATAAATCTTTACACAAATTCAGTACACCCATTAGAGATTCAGACATATGATACATTAACAGATGTAGATTAATTATTTCTACTCATGCAAGATTATTTTAGGCACTCTCGTGTGGTTACTTTTATTATAAAAAACAATGATATGAAACTCAAATGAATGAACAAAAATCTGAATGTCATGATGTGCAGGTCCGTACTCAGGCCGGATTTTGGTACAATTTTGCCGGGGCCAGGTCCGAGTCAACTTCACGTCTATTCGAAAGGACCGTGTCGACCAGGATGATGGTCTTATATTTGATAATTATTATACGTTATTGTACATTGTTTTTTTATTTTGTACTTCACTTTATAACGTTATATCTTAGTTTCTACTGATTTTAATATCTTTAGATGATCATGGACTGGAATTTAAAAATTCGTTTAATTAACATGATCAATTACAGTAAAGAGCACTTCGCCGGAGTATAAACACAAGTGAATGATCTCTAAGTATCAGAGGCAATTATCTTCATTAGTGTGTCGAGCATTTGTCTCTTGAGTTGTTTGTACTGAAACATGTCTGATAATACAACGAAAAACGTTTCAATGCAAGGAATGTATACTATTTGCGTTAATAAAAAACTATTCATATAAAGATTATGTGGAAGTAATAATCACAGCTTTATGTCCAAAGTAAAGAGTGTACATAATTTTACAAAAATAAGAAAAATATAGATTTTTTAGTTGAAGTTTACCTTACAAGCCCCATTAAAAATTTAAAAACATGGTAGCATGTGTAGCAAGAAAAACAACACAATAACAATTAGTATAATTGGATTAATACACATGCTATATAGTTTATACCAAATTTACAGGTGATGCACACCAATAAATAAATTGTCCTTCAAAGCTAGATAATAATAATTTACTACAACAGTCTGATGTTTTGTACTCACACATTGCCTGGGTCTCGAATATCGCTGATATTTTAAATGACACAGTCTTGTTAGGAGAATATAGTCTTATAGCCTTATGTTTCTCTTGATTTCGTAAAGTACTACAAATAAATAAATCTTAATAAAATTGCATCCCTTTAACTGGACTATGAAACTTGAACCCATGGATGGTGGTCACCAAGAGAGTCAGGAAATGTTCTTTGACTACGAAATGACGGCCTCAAAATGTTTATTGATGAGATAAATGAGAAAAACCACTTAATTTTGATTACATTTGTTTGTAGTCCAGGTAGCTCAAGTGTTGAAAGGATGTAGATAGTTTCTTTCGAGGACCCTTCATTACCGACTGTTTTGGATTTCTTAAGATGGATGTGATTCCAGATTTGATTGAGAAGATAATTTTGGGGATTTTTAATAAAAACATGGCCACATGTGATACAATATTGTTTTGATTACAAAATCCTAACAATTAGAGAAAAATATTGTATATTTTCAGAACAAGACTCAGTGATATTGATTTCTAGATTTGTCGACTTATTTAAAAGTGTATTAATACAATATCTTCAACGTCTAGGCTTATTTTATTTTTCAGTTTATTACATAAATTATGAATGACTTAAACATTTTCTGTTGAGAATCCTGACGATTATAAATATGTAATTCGAAATTGCATAATCTTTTCAATTCGAACGATTTAGGTACGTTTCCACGTAAAAACAATTTTGAAACATTTTGTAGCTAGAAAACAAAGTATGAAATGCGCCAGGCGAAGGATAAAAAAGGAAATGTTCATATTTTTACCACACATTGCAATGGTTCTAGTCAGTTGCGAGATCTAAATCCCATAAAAATTCTAGGGAAATGTACCTACTCCAAATTTATACACTTAGAAATCTATTAAACTAATATTTGTCCTTAGTTAATTCGAAGGGGATACTACAACGATGAACTGTCCTATAAAAGGAGTCAGTATATATACAGACATTATATATATATATATATATATATATATATATATATATATATATATATAATTGCTAGGTAAAATTGGTTGTTGCAAAACAAATAAGGTATTTAGAAATTCCGATAAAATTCTTCCTCTATTTTCATTAAGATCCTAGTTACAATTATATTTTACTATTAACAACTTGATTGAATAACTAGTATTCACTCCAAATTGACAACTCAGCACATGATTAAGTACTAAGTAGAATACGTCACAGCCAGGAGACCTGCTACAGATTGTGGCACAACTTGGCTTTTAAGGTTATGTTCCCCATGGTCGTCTGTTACAAACGCCCTGACACCACGTGACCTTAATCAAACAGCTGGGCCATTTCACTTGTGTGTTGAGCATATCGTATTCGACATAGAGCAAATAAACATATAAAATAATAAAAATAAGTTGATGTTGCGTATATTGCTCACCTCAATTTGACGGAAGGGCTTGCTAATCGATCCTAACTACTAAAAACGACTGCTGCAAGATACATTTACGATATTGTTTTAGAGAATGTCCCCTACCATTCAATCTAATTATAAGCAGAAAACAGAATATTCTATTCACTATGATTTCACTTTTAGGTAAACCCTCTAGACCCGCTAATAAAAGTTTCCATCTCACATTATTTTTGAAAGCTCAATTCTCTAATAATGTTGCTAAGGAACCTCACCTTCCTAAGCTATGCAGGTGGTGCATGACTTGCTAAGTTAAAATATTTGCATCTAAATATCATATATTACACCATAATTTGTGGTTGTAGGTCAAGTGGAAACAGCCTTCTTATCCGTTTCCTATGGTTCCTTCACATGTTTAATTTCAATTTATAAGATAACAGTTTCCAGTCAAACTTTATACTATATTTTATATTACATTGAAATTTGAGGCTCGAAAGGTATCGTTATAATTACCCTGATTGAAATTAAGGGACTATGTTTCTCCCATGGCATGCCGCATGTGATCTGCTACTGAGTAAACTCTCCTAAGATTCTGGTTATTTTGCAACGGGGTTTTAAGGTAAAAAACTTCCAAATATTAAAGACCGTCTCATGTATTATAGATTAAAAAACAAAGTAATAGTTGATAAATATTTAACCCTCCAACTGTTGTTCATCAAAATTTTGAAGAACACAACCCATTGTATATTGTTGTTCATCAAAATTTTGATGAACAAACATTCCCTTTGCATAATCACTTCATTACAGTATATTCCGGCAACGTATCGATTCGATTCATGCACCATTGGATTCGGGGAAAAAAGCCTAAGGAATACTATAGTTTTATTCCTCTTTGTATTGTAGTTGCAACGTACCAAGTTCGTAGTTTGGAACGTAAAAGATGTGACCGCCATGTTGTCGATGCCGTCTGAGTTGTTGATGTGACGAGTCGTGTTATTAGTAAGTTTTAGTAGGTTTATTTGTGTTTTTAGTGTTGTGTTTAGTGTGTGGTGAATTGTTAAATATTGCAGTAGTGCAAATAAATATATTTTAGAATAAATAAAATTTCTCGAAAATTTTTCGCAAAAGTTTTGAGTAAATGACGAAATGAAACTTTTTTAGATTCTTCCAAAAAAAAGTTATGGAATTTATTTTACTACTGCTGTATAGTTTTACTTCATTCTGATTTATAAAATATGCAATATAACAATGTATTGAAAGTAAAAACTGTATTAGTAAAAAACTTTTATTAGCAAACTCTTACATATACACCCTATTTTCACAATTTATATGCGCATCGCTGCTTTTTGTTATATAGTGTTATTATAGTTTCATAAATTTATATTAATGCTTATGTGTTTCTGAAACTAGAATAAAATTTGACACAAAATGGCTATCTCACTTTTATACTTTTCTTACTATAACTTGGTTTGATAGGTATGGTCCCCCCAAATTAAAAAAAAAAATTTAAATTTTGAATTTCATGGAAAAAAATTTTTAGTAAACATTTTTTTAAGGCTAAATTTAAATACTAATATTATTATATGTTTAATTCTGAAACACAAAAATATATACTTCTATATATATTACTTATAATTTATATTTTTAATAAATTTTTTTTAAAAACCCTTGCACGAGGCTCGAAAACATGCCGCCACTAACAGGAAAAAAATGACTGCCAGTTGGAGGGATTAAATTTTAATATTTTGGTCCAGTAGCAAAGCAAGGGTATTTTAGTTAGTAATTATGTAGTATTCTTCTATATTTCATTGATTGTTTTGTAAAAATCATACAAATATAGTATATCTGTCGGAAGAGTTTTCTTTTTACCATTAACTGTTTTTTTCAATATCAATATATTGCCAAATGCATTTCGAATGATTCTGTATACCATACATTTCTAGTTATTTTAATAAACATTAATTGATAATTGTTGATTGAATACAATGTTACACAGGAGATTATTGGACTAAACACTACGTTTTAAAAGTTAATAATTAATTTTTGAACTCAAAAAGTATTGTGGTAAGGAAGCATTATTGAATATTTAGTAGTCATAGTATGCATATTTTGTAACTAGTAATAATGTGACTACAATGGCTGCCTATGCAGTTGTTTATCTACGTCCCGATCATGAAGTGGATCTGTTGATTCCACGTCAATGTGACAATTTTATCAGTATATTTAATCCTCCCACTCATATAGTCACGCTGTTATTCAACAGAAACCCTACTTATTTTTCGTATTTCATTATAAACTATTAGATTGTACATTTTTATCACTAGTCTGAAAGCGTACACATTTTTATGGAAACAAAAATAAGTAACATACATTGAATCATTTTGTTCCGTTTCGTAAACTTTGAGATTATAACAGCTTATAATAAGTCCTTGAACTAATAGGCCCAAATATTAGCAAAATTACTTTGTTGAAAATTAAACCGTTTGTCTGTCTGTTTATTTTTTTGTCCTAATGCAAGTAGTGTCCAGAACGTACTGAGCTATGGTACTTAACATTGTGCGTCAAGCTTTATTTCTATATAATGATCATCGAGTTTATTTTTTTTAAATGTTATTACAATTTGTCCATTAGTACTTTGGTTAGCATAAAACAAAAGTCATAGATGTGCTAATAAGATTTTTTAAACAAAATATTTTTATGTAAAACCATTTTTTTAGATTCCACATAAACATTTATCTCAAACAAAATTATGTACATGTTTCATACTTAACGAGTCAACTAACTTCTTTAAAATTACTCAGAAGGAAAGGTTTTAAAAATTTTGAGGAAGAACTTTTAAAACATGTGGTATTACATACAGAAAACCATATGGGCTAAATTACATGTATGAGTTTTGTCATGTACCGAATTGACAAATTGAATGACATCTGTTTAAATTGTATAAAATATTAAGCATATCGTAGCTTAATCAATAATATGATGTAAATAACAAAGGCCGAGTTATCTACCTCTCTTTGAATAACTGGAATACAAAAATGTACTGTAAATACAATTTAAGTTATGAACGAAGCTGTGAATATTTTCCCATAAGTTACTCCAAACTGGTAGGCTTGCTTAACATCGTTTTATGGTATTTTAACAGTCGCTTATGGGAGACGGTGACATGACCAATAAAATGCCTTAAGATCATATCTTCCCAGCGTACTTCCCAAAAATTAACAGGAAATTAAATAACCCTATAAAGTATTAAGTTTTAGTCTGTTATTTTTAAATATTGCATTAACTTAATAAAGATTTCCCTCTTATATAAAAAACACAATAGATTTAAGTAAGATTTCGCTTTCAGATCATAATATGCTTCTTAGCCCTAGTTTATATATCTGTATTTTTGTCATCGTGACAACAAAATTACCTCATCTATGGTATCGGAAGTATCTTAGACTAAAAAGTAGATTACAAGAGCCAGTTCTGGCATGTTCGTGTGAAGTTTGTTTTACAATGAAAGGAATAATTAAAGAAAAAGGATTATCAAGATTCTCCTAGGGTTGAAGCATTCTTTGTTCAAATTAGTATAAATTTCGTCAGCAAAGCTTAGTTTGCTTTCTTGCACCGATTAAAAAAAGATACATACACAGGTCTTGGAAGTCCCACTTCGGTCAAAAAGTGATTTAATTTAATATTATATGTACTTATTTATATCACGTTTTTATGTCTACTTACGTTTGAAAACTTTCGTTGGGCTTTATCATATTAGTTCATAAACGCTTTTACTTATTTGTATAGGGACAAGGATTTTGAACATTTCTTGCAAAGAAGCGGGTACCAGTTAGTTGTAAAACATTTATTCTAACAACTTTTATTGACAAAATATAAAATACCACCTGACGTAGTAAGATGTAAATAGTAATCGCTGTAGTATTGTCTAAATTTTACTATACATGGAGGATATTATTAAAAAGAAAAGTAAACATTTACACTTAACCAAATTAAATTTCTAAAATGTAATTTAAACTAATAAAAGAATCTTAATACTGGAATGCTATTATAAACAATGATTAAAATACATAAATATTGCAGTACAAGTACGCAAATTCAATACCATTTGTTATACTTATACATGTTATTTATTTATTCCCACACTCACATTAATCTCCATTTTACATACAAAATTGTAAAAGTAGACAGTTAAAAAAACCACTTAACATAAAAATAAGTAGGGATTATGTACATGTGTAGATGGCTACTGTATTAGTAGA